>NW_018216653.1:0-1622 GCF_001263595.1 Phalaenopsis equestris | reverse complement strand
ACAACACTTAGTTCCAGTCATTGTGATTGCCTTCTCCCCCGCTTCGCTACCCAAGCAGTTCCAGCCCACCAGCATTGCTGTCGTCGCTGTCCAACCATCCTATACTGCTGCCGCCACCCAGAAAACCCCTTCTCTTTATTTTTATGCAGCCAGCAGCCTCCAGCCTCCAGCCTCCCAGCCACCTCTCCCACCCATCCAACATTGTTGCTGCCCAAACCACCCCTTTTTCCTGTTGTTCCAACCCTCCCACCATGTTGTTGCCGTCCAGGACAGCAAGGGAATGCCTATTTCCTGCTGGTCCACCGCTACCCACCACAATGCCTCACTGCCACTATCCAGGATAGCAATCATACTTGTTGTCCTTGCATTTTCATAGCTCCCCCTCGCTACCACCAGCATTCATTTGTTGCCGCCACACCCTTCAGCCATTCCGATCAACCTCATCAACCTTCACTGTCTTGGGATACACTTTAGTGATGTTTTTTAGTGTCTTGTTATTGTATTTTCCCTTTCAAGCGTGTTGGTTGTAATCGTTTATTTGCTTTTAGTAATATTATTTGTTTTTCTACTGTGGTTTGAGTTTGGGTTAACTCCTATATCAATGACTAGCATGAATGAAAAAGAAAATGAAAATAAAGCTAGTAATTTTATACAACAATGGACTAACAAATCATATTGAATGATTTAAGACTAACAAAGATATATTTCACTTCCCTAAAAACAATTATGTTCACTGCTTATGACTATGCCCTTTAGTTATATAATTATTAAAACATCTCCTGATTTAAACTTATTGTACATAGCTAGATATGTTTATAATTAATAAATGCTCATGTCAGTTCAAAAGTTCAACAGGCGTTTTGTTATTTTTTATTTTAAACCATAAAATACAATTATTTATTCCATTAAGCAGTGAGCTCATCAGTTATTATGACCACAATTGTTTAAAAGTAGAGGCGCATACTGGGAGCATTGTCATAAAGTTTAGATTCATGGCTAAATAAATGATTTCTCTATATATGAATTATCTATGTTGTTTATTAAAGGCTTTGTAGTTCATTTTGATAATTTAAATTGGGCATGCCTTTATATTAATATATTTTGATGGATTGATTAGAAGATTTTGTTGCATAAAGCGTACTGTTCTGATGATCTCGGCAGGCCAATTTTTTACTTACTCGAATTTGATTGGTGAAGTTAGGGCAGATGTTGATAATAATTGTCTAAATTGACTCTCCTTCCTTGTAATGTATCATGCTTAATAGAGAAGGGTCAAAATAGGGTGTGATATTTTCTGAGTTTCAAACTAATAAGAATTATCCATGAATATTTAAATGAATATCGATTTTGCTAATTAACAATAATTTTACCAAAAAAATACTTATATTATCAATGACTGTAGCAAAAATAAGAGATTGAAGACACACCTGCATGCATATTAGTTGAGAGTCCCCTTGCACCTGAATATGCTTAAAACCTTTCATGTGAGCATATTTCATCCCCAAAATTAAGGCACGGTATTCTGCCACATTATTTGTTGCAATGCCCAAGCCTTCACGAATACAAGAAACCTTAATCCAAAAGATTAAGAACTTGGCCATCAGGAAAACTTTAATTCATAA
>NW_018216652.1:0-1622 GCF_001263595.1 Phalaenopsis equestris | reverse complement strand
TGCATGTTACAATAGTAGTCATTAAACATGTCAATTCTCCCCCTCTTGGTATATCATTTTGATCTTTACTTTGTAATTTCCCTTTTTCTAGAACCAATTCTCAGTTCAAACTAATAAATTATTTTAAGCTCCAAACTAATTTTCATAAGCCTCCCGCAAAAATTATGAGCTTATTAAACGCTTTTTTACATCATTTATATTTCGTTATTATTGGTCTTATGGATAATTTTTGAAAAAGTACCAATTATCATATAAATCCACAAAAAAAAATTCAACGTCGGTAGCCAAAAAAGTCCGCTTTCCAAAAATGGCGCAGCCTCCGCCGCAATATGTATAAATCAGAACATCCCCTTAGCCATCTCCGACTTCAGCTAGAAACAAACACGATGAACCGCAGCGAAGCACACCACAGATCCCCGCCGCCCCAACCAGATTCCGGCGATCTTCAGCTAGGCTTAACAGCCGTCGAATACATCGCGCTCCAGCCGACCATCGAGGCTCACCACCAGCACCTTGTCGGCCCCGGCCAATGCTCTTCACTAAACGCGCAGCGAATCCGCGCACCGGCAGCCACCGTTTGGTCGGTGGTTCGCCGCTTCGATCTCCCCCAAATCTACAAACACTTTATCCGCAGCTGCGCCATCAAAGGCGGCGGCAGGGTTCAGGTCGGCTGCCTCCGCGACGTCAGCGTCATCTCCGGTCTGCCGGGGAGCAACAGCATAGAGCGACTCGACATTCTCGACGACGAGCAGAGGATCACCGGATTCACCATCATCGGCGGCGAGCATCGACTGAGGAACTACCGATCCGTGAGAACGGTGACGGATTTTGGGGGATCGGATCGAGAACAGGGGAGCGATGAGTGGACGGTGGTGCTGGAGTCGTACATCGTCGATGTGCCGGAAGGGAATACGGAAAACGATACGAGGGTCTTCGCCGATACTGTTGTCCGGCTTAATCTGCAGAAACTCGCCTCTGTGTCGGAATCCATGGCCACGGGGAAAGGGATTGTGGGGAAGAGTTCGGATGGATGAACAATTGGAAGAAAGGGATTCGGATTTGCTGCCAGAATTACCATTTCGTATTGATTTTTTGTCGTAGTTTGATTCCTTCAGGTCTTTTCATGTATTTTGTGTGCTGATTCAATTATTACATCTCATATTTTTATTTTTAGCGAAAATGCTGAATATGAGCCGTAATCCATTTTTAATTTTTGTCCTCCCACGCTTGCTCAAAAAAATAATATTAATTAAAAAAAGGCTTGCTGGACTACTTTTTTTTAATTAATACTTTTTCTTTTTAATTTAAATTTTATAACACAAATATTTCAAATCACATAAGAAATATAGGTATTATTAACCTTTTAAAAAATGAAATACATATGTTAATGGGCAGGTAAAGTTGAAATACTGTTGTTGAGCTACTTTAATTTGAAATAATTTGCTAAGGATGAAATAATTAAATATAGAAATCGAAATGATTAATTCGAGTAAGATTAAATCATATACACCTTATGGGGCAGGCAAATCAACTTATGTTCCTTTTTATCAAATAATAATTAGTCAAAGCTATGTTGATTTTCTTTACCATTTGTTGTCTCATAACTTTTCTTCAATTGGAGG
>NW_018216651.1:0-1621 GCF_001263595.1 Phalaenopsis equestris | reverse complement strand
ATTTTCATTAGCTTCAAATAAGACAAAATCTTCCAACGAACATCTTTCAAATTCCTTCTCCAACCTTTTTACATCTTTTTCAGATTGCTCAACCTTATTAAAAATATCTCCAAAGCAGTCCAAGTTCCAATGTTTTCATTGTTTAACCAACCTATTCTCCAACAACCAAAGTTTATACCAAGGGTTATTGTTATGAACATCCTGTCAGGCCTAAAAAACAACCTTCTGAAATTTTGGACGAGTAGACCACATGTTCTGATATTTGAAAAGTGATTTACCAGTGTTTAGAGAACCTGATATGATTAAAAGGATTGGTCTGTAATCAGACCCTGCCATAGCAAGATGAGTGATTATAGTGTGGAGGAAAGTTTGTATGCAATAGTCATTCACAAGGAATCTATCTAGTCTTTCCCATATTTTGCCTATTCTCCATGTAAAATTGGAACTATGATTCCCCAAGTCATGTTAACCTGTCTCTTAGGTATTATCACTAAATCTAGACATAGTGGAGAGGTCAGGTGGTCCCCCCCCATTATAATCCTCTAATCCATTGCATCTATGTGTATAAGTTGATTTTTCTTCAGACCAGTGTAAAGTCTATAACACTTATCCAAACTGTGGCTACCACAATATCAAGGGTTTTGTTCAATTTCTACCTGTTGGCAGTAGCCATTGTGTGCAATACCAATCTAAATCTCTTCAACCTAAGGTAAAGTGATGTCTCTCTCAACTAGAATCCTTGCTTTTGATGGTTGTGTGAGGTTGTAGGTAAAGATGTCAAGCTTCATAGGTCTACCTAAAATAGCACACAGTTAAAAGAGAATTTGAAGATTAAACAAATGGAGCTCGAGTTAGGGAACCTGAACCAATTAGGAACAATGGGGGATTCTTGAGTGGGGTCAAAATCAATTGACCATTTTAGAAGCTTTATGTACTTCTTCTCAATTTTAATGTTCATTTTTGAAAAAAATTTAGCATAATCCTTCTCTTTATTGAGTTGATCATAACATGTCTACCATCAAAAAGTTTAACTTTCCATTCTCTATCAAGCTTCATGTCTTGAAAAACCATCCTAATTAGCTCCACCATGGGGAGAGCCAACAGAAATTTTGCAACTAGTGTGAACTTGCAGTTATCTGCTAGGTGTAAATGTCATTCTCAGAGATGAATACTGTTGGTTTACCTCCTTTGCGGCTAGGTTTCTTGACAAATTCACAATCACCTTTACCATCAAAGACATCATTATACTTTTGTAGAATGACTAAATTGTCATCTTGAAAACTTCTAGAATCTACATGTGTTGCCACCATAGAAGCAAAGGATACTTATTCTTACCCCAAAGGGGTTGGAAAACTCAAAAGTTGATTCCATTCAAAAAGAAGGGTGGTTGCATCAATGGAACAGTAACACGACTAATAAATTCAAAAATAGAAAGCACCTGAGAAAGATCAAATAACAAGAACAAGTTGAGAGCAGTGAAGAAACTTAAACCAAACCTAAAAAAAAAAAGTAAAAGAACAGAAGTGCAAGCTCTAATGTCAAATCCATCGAGGAAGAAACTCTAGCAGATGAGACCCTGCCAGCAACAACATGATTTTTTTATAGTATGTAAACACACACA
>NW_018216650.1:0-1621 GCF_001263595.1 Phalaenopsis equestris | reverse complement strand
TAAATACTTTAGTTCAAATTAATTTAATTTATTCTTAATTTTAATTATATTAATTATTAATTAATGATAGGTTAAATTATTTAATCATTAATTATCTTTTTTAGAATAAGTTCTCATGAATCAGCGTGTCATTATTTATTAATAAGCATAATTTAATTATAGTTAATATAATGCAATAATTTAATCTATCATCTAATTTTTATTTATACATATAATCAAACAAAAAAAAGTAACTTAAATCATTAGCAATAAATCTTCAGTAAACCCAGACTAAACCTTTTAAAAATCATTATTTCGTAAATTATTAAGTTAATTAAAACAAATACTTTTTGTTACCTAATTAAGATTATAATTAAATTTTATATTAATCTAATATTTACTCTAATTTAATTAAATAAAGTAAATTAAATATTTACTTCCTTATTAATTCCTTTCTGCCCAATCCCAATTCACCGAGGGAACTTCATGTCGAGGTCTCGATTGATCCCAATTTCTACTGTAGACCTACCATGTGGCCCATAAAAAAGGCTTGTCGGCGTGACGGTATTATTTTCCTTTTTCCCTTCTCTTCCTTCGTGCATTTTAAATCCTGCTAATTTCGTTAAACACACAAATATATTAAATACAAATTTAACACTAAGAATCAATCAAATTTAGCTTTAGGCCTCATTTGATGTGGAAATATTTAGGTATGGAAGACCCACGTAGAATTGGGTGCGGAAGAAGGTTATTCAAAGGGTATTGTGGGGTTATATCCGTGTTATTGGAATAGAAGAGCGAAGAATTAGATTTCATTTGTAATATCATTAAAGTTTTCATGTAAAAAAACCATGGCGTTCATTAAACAAATATCATGCCTTCGAAGCTCCCACTTCGGTAGCTCACCTTTATAACTCTTAGGTTTTTGTAAGATATTCTTTAATGATATCTTTAATCTTTTTTAGATTGAAAGGATTTTGAACAGAAGATAAATGTCTTGTGTTACCTTCAATAATCAAGGAGAAAACTTTAGGCATTATAATTGTAAACTCTAGTGGTGAGCAAGTGGAACTTCGGCGAAGCGTTAGAAGCTTGATAGCGTTTGTCGGACCACGTAGCACTGTTATCGTCCTTTCATAAGAATAGGGCAAATAATTCTTCACTCTTCTTCAGAAGTCTTTGTGAATATTTGCACACTTATAATGAAATAATGTACATATTGTGTATATGATGTGGCTATTTTGTTTGTTGGAAAAGAAATGTAAAATAAAATAAAAATTATATAGAATAAATACAATGTTATTAAAATACTTCAGAGGTATTTAGTTGATTGTATGATAAATTCAAAAGAATACATTTTTGATTTGATTTTCAGTAGAACAAATTTATTTTAAAAGTATAATGACGGTGGTCTATAATTTCGACGCGTCAACAATTTTTGCAAAGGGGCAACAGGCCAAAGTTGAGATAGTGGTGACAATGGCAAAGGCCGATAATGGTGATGGTGGTAGCGATGACAAGTGGCAATGGCTATCAATGACAGACACTAATGGTAGTTGGTTGTTGTGGTGATGATTGATAGGGTTACGTATGATAATGAAAGTGGCTTGCAATATATTTAAAAATATGCCTAAATCAACAT
>NW_018216649.1:0-1621 GCF_001263595.1 Phalaenopsis equestris | reverse complement strand
AAAGATTTTTATATAGAAGAGAATAAGTGAGTGAAGAATGCAATCTAGTGGTTGATGACAAGGTTAGAGCTTTTTTTTAAGAAATAAAATTTTTAAGAGTTTATATTTCTAAAATAATAAAACTTAGAATTCCAAAATTTATTTAAGAATATTTATTTAGGAAATTTGAAAATGATAACGTATATAAATGAATTATTTTAGTTAAAGTTATACTTTGTAATTGGAAATTTAATTTATCAAACATAGAATAATTAATATTATTAAATAAAACACTATTAAATATTAAAAATTTTATGGATTATTAATCAACTAATATAAAATTAAATTTGTTTAGGAAAATAAAATGTAATTGCAAACTTAAAGTTATGTGAAATAATTAAAAAAATCTATAAAATTCTATGTTACTGTTGTTAAGTGATGTTTTGTTAGTGCACTCAATAAAGATGTTGAAGGAAGGTTTATATGTTTGCAAAATTGTGCAAATAAATGAGACCCACTTTTAGTATAAGGAAATATTCATAATTTAATTAAACTTATAGGGACAATTGAAAGCATCTAATTAATTGATAAACATTAATTTTCATCTATATATAGTTAAGTTTAAAATGTTAATGTTATTTTGGTTGCGTTTGTTTTGAATGTGGCTGTAGAAAAGCTGCCTTCCAAAGTTGTTGTTGAAAATTTGTTGTTCAGAAACTGTTGGTATGTTTGAAAAACATACTTCTGAAAGTGTTGTTTGTTGACATAATGACTGTTATATCCTGAAGTATAAGCACAGTTCAGTTTAAATTGTTTGAGAAACACAGCTCTAATAGTGTTTTCTATGAATTGAATCCAATGATAATTTATCAAATTTCTTTCACTCACAACACCAGAAGGGCAAATTAAGGTGAACAATAACCCAATCATAAGAAATCTTCAAATTGTGCCCTCCAACTGCAACATAATAAGCAATGATTTCATAGATCAAACGATCCAACTCTCTATGACTCATATAGTCGTGGATATGAACATCTCAATCACAAAGTCAAATTGCTGGGCTGCTTAATTAAATTCTGAAATTCTAATTTTAGAACATCTAAGTAAAAAAATACAAGTTTGTTTACAAAACAAAAAACTCAGTGCAGTACAATTTATTCTTCGAACTACATAAATATTATCAAAACAGATGCAAAGCCAACAATAATAGAAGTAATGCCAAAATAACAAACATCAAACATGAATAAAGGCCCCACAAGAAATTTCATGCCTTACACATCATTTTTTATTGTATCGTCAACTGAAGATATATTCTCGATTATTCGCTCCTGTAGTGCGTCACTTGGCTCATCAACCCACTGAAAAAAGCTTGCAATCTCTATTCGCTAAATTCTTTGGGCATCTATAGAACTTGCAATCTCGGATAAAGCTAATATCAAACAATCCAAAGAAAGTGTTTCTAAGGTTGAAAGCTCATTGTTTTGAATATTCGAATCAGGTATACAACCCATCAAAAAACTGTTCTTACACAGTTTAAAAATAGGTTCCCTTTAATGCTAAAAAATTGTCTCAAAGTTGTGGAATGACAAAATGGCACAAAAAAAACATATATTGGTGTGCTAAAACTCAAAACAGAGAAGAA
>NW_018216648.1:0-1620 GCF_001263595.1 Phalaenopsis equestris | reverse complement strand
GGGGGGTGAGAAAAAGGAAAAATAGAGAATAAAGGGAACAATCTAATATATCTTGTTATCTTCTTGCATGCTTGCCCTCATTCCAGTCACAACTGTTTGCATAGGTATAATGCAAAGCAAACGTACTTGTGCACGTCGGGGAAATTATATATTGCTTGCATAATTTTTTTGTGCAGGTGAGCCACACATGCCTTAGCCTGGCAGGGAGAAGATCCATGTGTCTTTTTTTGGCACGATGGAAGTACAATACTTGAGCGTCCATAAATAAGTAATTCCACAATTTTTTTCTGAAGGAACGAGCAAATCCTCTTTGTATACAAACGTAGAAGGGCTGATGCATGCCTTTGTTGGTGTGGTGGACTTAGTATAATAGACACCTATATATGACGTTCTATATGCGATGAGCAGGCCCATACTTCCTGTAAATATTCTCTATGCGAGGGAGATTTTAGGTGGCTGCCAAAATTTTCAATAAATCCAGCTTGTAAGGAACTTAAAAGGGATTATTAGTCTCACGAGATTTTGAGCGGTTTGCTCGACCTATATGGCAGGATTATTAGTCTCTCTCTACAAGTTCGATCCTCCACATTATGAGTGTTGGATTTGATAAGGTTTATGTTTAACAAAATGATTTTAAATTTTCTGCTTGCAGTCTAATATAATAAATTTCATCATTTAGATCAAAAACCTGATATTTAATTGCAAAATTCGTTAGAAATGTTGGTCTTCTATATTCAGCTTTCAATGTCCTCTACTGAAAATTATTTTAATATAAAAATTCTCCATGCTATTGTACTTGTGAAGTAAAATAATGACATCTTCCTAGAGATTCATTTACCCATGAAGATATAGTTGACAAACAGGATCTATATTGCTGTTGGAACCAATGAGATGACATTCTACAATAGCCACCTCAAAATTTCTCTTTTTTCTTTGTCTGCTTGATTTCTTTTCAACCATTTACCTAATGCTGTTTCAACACCTTTCACCAGGAAACAAACCGTCTGGAATACTTGATCCCCAAAAAAACATCGTTGAGACATCGGCTGCCGATGGGCGATCAGGGCTTCATCGATTTTGTGGCACACCTTCTCGAGATAAATCCGAAGAAGCGTCCGAACGCGACAGAAGCATTGAAGCATCCATGGCTTTCTTATCCTTACGAACCCATATCCTCCTGAGCGTTTCCTCGTGGAAGAGAGACATAAAAGCCCGAAGCATCCAAACCTGCTACCCTGCAACATGTTGTGCTTTACTTCATGGCCGAGAGGAGCTCAAGGTCTTCTTCTTCTTCTTCTTATTTTTTTTCTCTTTTTTTTTTTTAGTTCTTTACTTTGCTATTGATTAAGCAATGATGTTGGGGTTGGGTTGGGGGCTTCTGTTTTGTATTCTTCTAACTTGCAGCTATTTGTTGTGAGGCACAGTGTAATCTTAGAATGAATTAGGGCAGGTGTTTTTGAATGGGGGCGTTGTCCTTTTTTGTATATGATGTGATTATATGTTTAGGAGATGTTTTACTGTTTTAGAGTCCCGCAAAAATTTGATCTTCGGTTCTGAAATAGTTTTTGTTAGTTTTGCGGCGCATTGTTGTTGTCATGCAAGAAAGCCAAGAAAGTTTTA
>NW_018216647.1:0-1620 GCF_001263595.1 Phalaenopsis equestris | reverse complement strand
ATATTAATGCTTTCATTTACACCATTATCAAGTTTTCCATTAATGATTTTTTAATCACCCAACACTTAGAGATGCGTACAACAATCATCCTAATTAAAATTTGATTAGAATATCTTCAATCCTCCAAGATTTCTTTATTGCAAAACACTCCGGAGACGCTTCTCCATTTTAACCACGTATCATTATCTATATCCATGTTCATTTATATAATATTAGGTATGTCAAATATTGGCCCAACATGCCAATTCAACCCGAACCTGACTTAAAAAATTTGATTTTGTGTTGACCCAAATAATTTTTGGGTTGCCTATTTAATTTTTTTGATCGGGCACAAGTTGACCCATTAGCCCAAAATTGACCCCAAACAAAATCATTAACCTAAAATTTACCCGCCTATATGGGCCAGTTCGGATCAACGGGTTGAAGGGAGTCAAGTTTATGTCAAATAATTTTAGGTTGGGTCAATTTCGCATAAGATCCGAACCCAACCCGCGAACCTAATTTTACACCCCTATATAATATATCCAAACTTAAACCTTATCATAGCAAAATATCACTTTATCATCAAATGATATTAATTAATAATCATTAATATCTCACATACTAAGAATTGTCATATTTGCAATCTTTGTTTCAATAATTCTGAATTCTCCATCTTCTATACTTTTTGCTTAATTCTTTAAATTCACTTATTTTAGTACATGTTTAACTAATTAAATTTTATGTCAACCACACAAAGCCTAAACCAAAGCTTCGGTAGTAGTTAATTTTTACCTTCCCTTGAAAGAGCATTTGTATTTCTTAATAATATTTTGGATCTTCTCACCCTCAAACAAATCTCCTTATTAATATATGAAATGCTCCTAAATCTCTTATAAATTTAAGGAAAATCCTTCTAATGAAACTAACCATCTCATCCCACATCTATTTTGGCTCAACTAAAAAAGTCAATTTACCTTTCTAAGCAACCTATCTTCAAAATTGACAATTTATCACCTTTAAAATTCCACCATCTTATCATTGAGAATCTTTTCAATGTTTCTTATACTTTTATGACATAAATCCATCACTACCAATTTAAGATGTATAGTCAAACTCTCATGAAATCACCTTACAATCTCTGAAAAAAAAAGGAACTATTCTTCTGATTTGATGGCATTACTTCTGAAAGAGGTAAAATTGTCTTCATTATTAGTTTCTCAAAACTAACTTTTTAAACTTTCTTAATCTAAATTGGGGAGGAAAAACACTAATAAAATTAACAATGGCTCCATCCACGATTATCTTTATAGCAATCACCCAATCAGATTAAACACAAAATATATAAGAATCAAGTGAACACCCATCTATATCAACTAAATCAGATTAAACACAAGATATAAGAATCGAGTGACATGAGACCCATTTAAGAAAGGCAAAATAAAAGTTTCGACTTACCTTAGTGTAACCACACCTTGACTCAATAAGGCACAAGTCAGTTGGGATGTTTAAGAGACACTCTGTAATAACAATTGATTAAACTCACAATCTCATTGCCCCAATTAAACTACCTAAAACACTCAACACGTTACCCAAATGAAGAATGGAAATTGAAGCTCTAAAAATTAGATCGAACAAGGG
>NW_018216646.1:0-1620 GCF_001263595.1 Phalaenopsis equestris | reverse complement strand
CCTTGCCATCGTCGATCGTCGTCGACCACCACCAACATTCAGTGACCACCGCCATCATCCGTTGACTACCACCGGCCGTCGTAGACCACCGTTGATTACTGCTGACCTTCGTCGACTACCGCCAACCATCATCGATTGTCGTCGACCACCGTTGATTACTGCTGACCTCCGCCGACTACCGCCGACCGCCATTTACTGTCGTCGACCACCGTCGATCGCTATAGACCACTGCTGACCAACAACGCCAGGCAGCGCAGTAATATGAAAATCTTGTAACACTTTTCCTGTCTGTGGGACAAGGGGCATATGTTATCATCAATCTATAGTGAATTTTTATAACTTAGCCAGATGCTGTAGTTTTTTCTCTTTACGGGTTTTCCACGTTAAAACTTCTGGTATCATCACAGGTTGTTTCCCTTTCATTTGAATGTCTGATGAATCCCCGTGCAACACTAAGTCGATAATTCATTACTCTACCGCAATAAATTTTCTAGCACGCATCAGGTATGTAAATACATAGGAATTGATCGGTATATATGTAAATGTTCTTATAAAGTAATGAGTTCCGATGGCGTGAGAAAACCAATATTTTCAAGAGTTAGGGTGAGAGGAAGGGAGAAAAACATAAAGAAAAATATTGTTTAGAGTGTTAAGAGATGAAATGTAATTGTTCATCTTTTTAATATTAAGAGTTTAAGAATTTATAATCATCATGATAACTAAACTCTAGTGAGAATACAATAAAACTAAGATTGAGAAAGATTTAATATTATTTTTTTATTCAATAAAAAAACTGAAAATTATTGGACCAAGTTCAAATAATTTAAAAAATTTTTTGGATTCCTTTATGTACACTTAAAAATGACCTGCATGGATCTTGAAGTAGACCGATGGACCAGATTAAATACTAATGCTCGACTGAAGGACTCAAAGCAAACTGAGCGACCTAAGATGTACCTACCAAGGACCCGCTTGACCGACCAAAAGTAGACAATCATGTATGACGGAGAGTACAAAGAACAGTTGCTCTTCAGTCTACAAGACGGAACACAACCTTCTGGCCGGTCGACCGTCAGCAAAGGACAGATCGGTCAGCTATGGTCGATGGTCAGCAAAGGACCAGCTGGCTATCTATGGCTGGCCACCGTCTTTCGAGCAGCCATCCTGGGCTGACTACCCAAGACTAACCAGCTAGCCATCGTTGGCAGACCACCCAGATCCAATCGATCTCAACGTTCAAACCCAAACAAGTTCCAAACACAAAAGTCACTCAATATCCAGGCAAAATGACTTACCGATCAACGCTATCTTGATTGATCGAACAAAAAATTCGTCGGGCAAGGAATCCAGATACATCAAAATATGCCAAAAAAACATTCCAAAATATAAAAAGACAATAATATCTTATAACTCCCTCATTAAAGTAGGGGTGCATCTATTTTCTATAAATAGGAGGTCCCATATATAAAAAAGACGCTTTTTAGGTTTTGAATCTAGACCCATATTCTAAGGGGAGTTTTCTCTCCCTCTTGTCTGTAATTTCTCTTTTATATATAAGATGGGTCACAGAGCCAGGGAATACCCTAGTTCACCCCCGTGGGGCAAGTTTGTGTGTGATCT
>NW_018216645.1:0-1618 GCF_001263595.1 Phalaenopsis equestris | reverse complement strand
CTTTTCATTGGGGCTCACATCATTTACCTGCATAGGTGTAACATCATGTCCAACTAAAGGCTAAAAATTAATCCTCTTGAGCAAATCAATCAGTTTGGTATGTATTTAAATGCTCCAATAACTATAGTCCAAGGGCTCACGAAGCCCGAAGAAATCAATAAAGATTATGCCTCTGTCTATAAGAGTTTGACCAAGTTATGTTGAAGGGCTGTAATCATTTATGTTTCATGAAATAGTTACAAATTTAGATTATTCATGATTTTCCACCATATATATTAAATTTCATTATTTTGCAGAAATGGAAAACAACATGGGCTCTATTGTAGGCTATGGGACCAAGGAAGTCATGGAAGCCTTGCAAATGGGCGCAGATGTTTGCAGGTGTCACTTTACTTGATTCTCTTCTTTGATAGAAGATGATTGATTCCTGATTACATGGTTTATTCAACCCAAAAATTTTGCTAATCTATTTTTTTGGCACTCTTCTTTTTTTCCTTTTATTGTGAAATAACCTCATTTTTATTACATGGTTTATTCAAGCAGACAACTACCTTACCACTTTGTTCCAAGTACATCATAAATTTTAAGTAGATAATCAAACTCATATAATGCCATAACTTATGTTAATGATTAAAAAAGGCTCATTTACATGTCACCAAATTCATATGTTTTTACATATCTAACACCTTGACTATCTAACACCAATGAGAATAGCCACTCTTTTTAAGAGCTCTACTTCAGTTCTAATTTTCCATCAAACTATAAATTCAATGCATACAAACATAACATTAGTTGCAAACCGTTGACCTTCAAAACGAACCAAATACATAAAATTAGCAGTTCTCACATTAGTTTCTAAGATAGATTATTCCTTTACCCATCTTTTATAATTAAGTATGCAAATTAATTTATGTCATATTTTATCAGTTTGCATGGTCAATTAATGAAGGCTTCATGGGTTTTGAAATTTAGGTTATTGATTTTTGATGATTTTATTACTATATGGATAATTTTGTAATTTTGAATTTACAAGCCTACCTTATAATCCTTAGTTGTTCAACAATAAATCTTAATCAATTTCATCTTTCTATTGTGATGGTAAAGTAAATAATTATGAAATCCCTAATGATTGATTTATGAAATTTAAAATAAAGAAAGGTATATATATGCAAATACTTAAAATTACATATTTATTAATGTTCTCAAATTTTGTGTTTAGGTTGATGTTTATCTTATTCCTTTAATTAAATTAATCAATTTATGAAGATTTCATAAAATTTTAGTATATTATTGAATTTAATAAGTTTATTATGATAAGGTAATTTTGTAATTTTAAATTTATAAATATACCCTCTCAACTTATATTTTCAATTATTGATGACAATCATTATCATCCCAATTTTACTTATAATTTTTCATTTTCACAAATGCTTTGATTATAATTTTCTCAGAAAATTTTAAATATTTTTAATTTATTATATGTTTATTGATAATTTCAATAAAAAATAGAATTTCTACGATTTCTTTAGTTTATCACTAAGAAAATTATAAAAGTTCTCTTTAATTGAAATTTTGCCATAATTTTTTTTATAAGCTTTTTATTTTTATTTATTTATAT
>NW_018216644.1:0-1618 GCF_001263595.1 Phalaenopsis equestris | reverse complement strand
TCTTTCCCTCAGTGATTTAAGTATCAATGCTTTGAGCAAGTTCATGACTTGCACGGCATGAATCAAAGAAGTTAAGGGATCCAATAACTGCAAAAGGTTGAAGACTTTTAGATTCATTACTGAGCTTGAAGCTAATGAATTCAAAATATAGATAATGGAAGGAGTTATAAGAAGTATACTTGAGTCATGTTTGGTGCGAAGACCATGGCTATGTTTCTGGCATTCATCTTGTTGGAGTTCTCCTCTTCAACCACATCTGCCATGAGCTCAACCGCCCAATTGAGGAGTGCATTTTGTGTTGGGGGAAGCAGCTTCACAAGCTCGGAATAATCTTCCTCAGTTTCGCATTGAAGAACTTGTCCTGGGGAGAGACTGTCCATCACCCCTTCAGGAAGTTCTCTGAACCAGGCCTGTAAAGTAGTGATATAACATTACAATTTTCTGATTTTAGAGAGATGATAATGAAAAAAAAAATTTTTTTTTTTGATGTTCATGTTGATGACTGAGTGATAAAAAATTTGATTTGTTCCAAGTTTAAATGTTAAACATAGATCTTATTATAAACATTTTCTTCAAAAAATTCAAATCTTTCAAGAAATCCCAAATAAAATTCATCAAACCTTTATCAGGCTAGCCAAGCAATGAACATCAATGCCATCAGGCAGAACGCCCAGCTTGCTGAGCTGCTGCCTTGCTTCCTTCTCCTGCTCATTTTCGGGATTTATCCTAAAAATTCCTTCTGCCTGAAAACAAATAATCAACTTCAATTACTCTAAAAACAAGACAACCATTTAAAAAAAAAATACAGAGTCTTGTTCTACCTTTAAACCACCCTGAGAGCATAATCTCTGCTGCATCAGCAACAGAATAGTCGGCACACTATTCCCTTTAGAGTCATACCCGCATTGCATCGACTCAGGGGATATTCCAAATACATTCAAACTGTAATATTTCATTAGAATCGAAGGACATATGTATTTGCAGAATTAAAAGATAACTGGAGTACCTCGCGCTGGGAGCTTGGCGAGGTACTTGGAGCTCAAACTCGACTGGAAGACCGAGGAAGCCATGGAAACGGTCGAAGGTAACATGAGCTATGTGATGAACTTCAGAAGGCCAACTGATGTCGATTGCTGGCTCTTCCTCTCTCAACTGGCAGTGAGCCATGGATTTCTTGAAGGTAGCTGCAAGAAGAGTGATCAGAGAGATCTGGCATTGTCTTTCCTCTACTTCCCCTTTTCCTCCCCTCTTCCCATTTGCTCTGCAACCACATGGTGCTACAGCTACTTCTGACATCTCTCTCTCTCTCTTTCTCTTCGAAATGGAGAAGAGGGGTTTAGCGGGATGATAATGGGAGTGGAGTGAGGTCTCTGTTAAGTGTTCTGATTCAAACGGCTACTTGAGTTTCAAATTTGGGAGATTTTTGTTTTTTGTTTGCGCTTTTTGTCTTCTGGGGAAAAGGTTGGAAGACGAGTTTTGTATGGCACGCTGGCTGATGAGCTGTTTGTTCAAACGTGAAATTCAGTGCCTTGAGTTGGTGGGGTTATCTCTGTTTTTGACTAACTTTAACTGTTTAATTTGCCCAAAAAAAAAAATTAAAAAAACAGTAAAAAAAAAA
>NW_018216643.1:0-1618 GCF_001263595.1 Phalaenopsis equestris | reverse complement strand
TGGCCTTTAAATTTAATTTTAATTGATTATATTTAAGAAATCTTAAATTCTAAAACAAAATATAATTTAAATTGATTCCCATCTAGCTAGAAATATTCGAACTTTTTGGGGCACTTACATACACGCACCCAAATCCTATATTTATTCATCTAAACTTTACCTTTTTAAAAAATATTTATTTCACGTAAATCTTTTGCATCACATAAGAAAAAGACGTTTAACTTTCCAATAGCGAAACATGCATTTTTATGCGTGCTAAAGTGGCATGTAATTATGGTTTGAAGATTGTGAATTTTAAATATTTAAATAAATAAAAATTGAGTGATATGTAATAAATATTTCTAAAATTTTTTAAAAATTTTTATACATACCACACATTCTTATATATTCATACATCAAACATCTTAAAACTTTTTGATATTTACATTAATTATGTCTAGAGGTATTTCATTTGGAAAATCAACCTACATACTACTCAATTCTTATGTATTTACATCTTCAAAACAAAAAAAAATTAACTTTTGTCTCTTATTGATACATGAAAATAAATATTTAATTTCTTAAAGTTAAAAATAGTTATATCTCAACATATAAATACACAAGTATAGGTTGGTACGTATGTAAATATCCTATTTTATTTTTAAGAGCAGAAGGGGGTGATGTTTTTTATGTAATAAGTATGCTTAAGGAAATCTTGAAGGCCGTTTTCTGGCGCGGGCACAGCGTTCTTTTCTGTTTTCCCGTGGTACTATTGCTCGTACGAATGCTCTCGAAGGTCGCAAAACTCGGGAAGGTACGTACAGGACACGAGTACCATTGCCGAAGCATTCATTGCCTTCCATATTTTAGTTTTCCGAGCTTTGCTTTCTTTCCCACAGCTACAGCTGAATAGAGAGAGAATGCACGTGCCTTCTCTGTCTAACTGTCTGCTATTTTTAACCGTTGATCCTTTCGGCACCTCTTTTTTTTGAAATAATGAATGATAATTTATAAAATATATGTAAATATCAGCATTTATGGACCCGGATTCGTGGATTAATTATTAAGTAGGACTAATTAAGAAAATTTACTATTTTAATTTTTATTTAGGTTATTATTCTTGTTTTTTTATAATATAAGAAATGAGCCCCAAAAAAAGTTCCTGTGCAATTTATTTACTTTAGCAGTACAATATCTTTATGTTATCATGCACCCTAAAAAGTAACTGCTGGCCTGTTTTTGACCGTTAATTATGTGCAATGATGTGATGTGGAGAATTTGAAGATTATTTTTATAAGTATAAGAATTTAAATGTTTGAAATGTAAATATAAAAAAATTATAAGCTAAATAACCCTTTTGAAAATGGTAGTTGCATCAACTGCTTTTTAATATTTCTTATTACATATGAATTTTAATTTTCAAAATGTTAACCAAGAGTTCAGCAAATTAGAAAAAAGAGATGTAAAGGCCTTGAAATAGTTATTCTAAAGAAGATAAATGTAAATATTCATTTTTTATCTCACCCTCTTCTGCTTTAAGCTTCAAAATTGCCTTACTTGACGTTGAACAAATTTTAACTTTAAACATAACGTGCATTACTTTTGAGGTGTGCAAAGCTCCAAATATATATATATATAT
>NW_018216642.1:0-1617 GCF_001263595.1 Phalaenopsis equestris | reverse complement strand
ATCATGAGTTATCGTCAATCTTCAATAGAGTATTATGTGTCACGACATATTTGGGATATAACATTAGCAAGCAGATTTTGCCAACAGCGACGAGCATTGGCTGTCGGCTGTAGTTGAAAGTGGACAGCGTCCGGTGAACGCGCGGTTGTCAATGGTGGTCGGTAATTATGGAGACTAAAAGTTATCATCGGGTTTTCTGACCAGAATAACACTAGAATTGAACTTATTTTCCTCCTCCCCTCAATTGAAGAGGGAGGTTCTATTTATAACTTTTAGGAAAATGACATTTTGATCCTTTGGTGAATAACTTTTCCAATTGCTTGATCGGACGACTCACATTAACCCCCTTGATCATATTGAACTTTTAATGATTTGAGTGCATTAATATTCTAGAAAATAAACGAGCTTAGGCTCTTTGGATTCCACTTGTCGAGATGGTTGATTTTTCTATGAATATGTCAAATTTAAAGTTCATGTAACCATTCAATTAATAATCTAAATTCCTCCAAAGGTGCTTACATGGCATAATCTAGGTTTGATTGAACTTAGATTAAACCAATTATGGTATTATCTAAACGACCAGTTTGACTATAAAATTGCTGAAATTGAGGTCCCGTGTCATCTTTAATTTGAATTCAGAATGTTTTTTTGATAAAAAATACCTCGAGTTTCATGTCAAATGATAAACTTTATGACTGACTTATTAGTTGGCCCCTATTTTTGGGTTATGTTATTTATGTCGTTTGAACATAAAGACATTCTAAAAAGTTCGTACCTCAATGAGAATTTTGTCGTTCTGGGTACTCCATGAAATTTGAATCAAGTTGTTGACGTTATGGTGCACAAAGGCAGAGTAGTTGTGGTTTGAAGGTGATGGTGGCTGTCGAACAACATTGCTCCAGTGGTGGTAGTGGTTATAGAGCAATGATAGGGATTTAGAGGTGTATTCAAGTATACACGGGCTCATATGTGTGGTCGTAAAAACAAAGGAGAGTGGTTATGCATGAAGGTACGAACGCAGGCACATATTATACGACTCATACAGGGACAAGCTGGTGCAAGCAGGCATGTGCTTGTACTTGTGATAGCTTGTGCTGGAGTTGTGGAGAGTAGCGAGCCGGGCTAGGTTAGTGGAGCGCGGGCGTGAGTGGTTGAGTGCGCTGACCAACCTAGGTCAACTCGAGTCATGAGTGAAGGGTGGTTGCATAGGCTACCCGTGTCGAGTTATGTTGATTCATAAGCAGTGGATGGTTGAACGGGCTATCTAGGCAGTATTAGATTAAGTCATTAGTGATGGGCGGTTGTGCATGCTGCCTCGGCCGGATTGAGCCAAGTATTGAAATTTAACTTATTCTCCTCCCTCATTTGAAGATAAGGATTCTATTTATAGCCTCTGGGAGATTGATATTTTGGTAATTTGACAAATAACTTCCCTAACAATTAGTTGATCATACATCCCAAATTGACCACCCTTGATCACATGAGTTTTTTTAAAGGTTTAAGGGCTTTAATGACCTCAGAATTAAACAAACTTGGGCTCGTTCGATTCTTGTCACCGAGATGCTTGGTTGACTATAAATATGTCAAAATTGAAGTTCATTAGATCATTAAATTGAC
>NW_018216641.1:0-1617 GCF_001263595.1 Phalaenopsis equestris | reverse complement strand
GTTCGACTGAACTCCTCCAGTTGAGCTCCAAACACATACACTCCCTCTCCATCTCTTTTTTGTCGATGCTCAACTAGGGCCCAACCGCACGCAAGGGATCTCCTCCTTCGCCAAACTGCGACGTTGCCGACTCCTTCCTCAACAGAGATGTCGCCTCTGCCCTAACTCTCGTGTCGCTTCCTGGAGCATGCTACTCCACCAGCCTCTGCCCTAACCCTCTGCTCTCTAATCGTCTTCCTGTATGATAACAATTTATAGGTGAATTTCTCTCTTCAATTTTTAAACTACTTTATTTCGTCCCCACCGCGACTTCTCTCTTCCTCTCCTTTGACTCTCTGATGTCTGGCATCTCGTTTCTTCTTCTCCTATTCTTCATTTCCTATCCCCCTCCCGAAACTGAAAGAAGACCGTTACATGCTAATCTTTCATATCTATATAAAAAATCATTGAATATACTAATGCATGAATCAATGACCTTTACTAATTGAAAATACTCTAAACTTCTATATGTATTTACTTGTACTGTATTCTTTAAGGTTTAGTCTTAACTTTACTTTTACTTTATAATATTAGCATTCACATTTTTTTAGGAGCAGAGTCAAAACCTAACACACTCTAAGCCGATATTATCACATCTGCATAGTGGTTAACGATCTAAACATCATTATTTCTTGAGATAAAAAGACCCATACTTGTTCCTGACCACAATTCTCCTGTCAACACAGCAGTTCGCGATCTAAACATCGCAATTATCTAGGGTAGTAAGTTTTGTCTACTCATCCCTGACCGATATTCTCCTGTCGGAACAGTGTTTAGTGATCTAACATCACAATTGACTGGGATGGTAGAAAATCTATGCGCATGGCTACACCGACGTCCCCTGCTTGTACCAATAGAGACTAAACTCCTTTTAACATGCATATACAAATATTCGTATACAAGTTATTTCCTTCTTTCATATTATGCATTTTCTTCTTATGAAACACTTTACCTCTAACTACTAATGAAAAAATTCAATCTTACTATATTCATAATTCATGAGATAAACTGACATTTGCGCGTTTACTAAAATTCTAGAGGTTAAGCAATAATGTGACACATATATGGTCATGCGATAAGCCAACATGTATATATCCGCATGAGTCATGCAATGATTTGATGTCTTCCTAAATTAAATTGTTATGCAACTATATTTAACATGCATACTTACTATAATGTCCAATAATTTATCGTCCATATCTTTCCTATAATGCATGTATTTCCTGTCTAATAATATAAAAAATCCATTGTTGAATCAGGGCATACATGAAATAAAACATGCATATTGAAATAAAAATAATTATTGAAATTTATAAATATAATTACTCACCTTAACCTAACTTGCTCGTCCTACAAAGTTCTTATCTCCAATCTTATGTGTAAATATTCTTCAACCTTGATTGTTGTTATCAATTAATATTTTATTAATTATAAATTCTGAAACAAATAACTCAAACTTTAACTTTAATTGGCATATACCTTTTGATCTCGAACTAAATATTCTTCTCTTCACTCAGCTTATGTCTTAATTAAACCTACTATTAACATTTAATAAATAAATAAACATGTATACATATA
>NW_018216640.1:0-1616 GCF_001263595.1 Phalaenopsis equestris | reverse complement strand
TTTTTGAGATAATTCATTTTATTGCTTTGTTGAATTTTATAAATAATTTATTATTGAGTATTGATTTTGATCAAATAAGCTATAATTTGGACTTCTATTGCAGTGAAAATTTGTTGTTGCTCTTTGAATTTTTTGTGATTTGAGTTTATATTAATTGTTATTTTGAATTAATCAATTGTTGAATTGTTACTTGGTTATTGTACTTACCAAAAAATCACTAATAGTATTTATATTGTTGTAGAAGGTGAATGTTTATGTAGCTTCCAATCACAAAGGATGTTTGCCATATTAACCACTATAATTTTTTCGTGTTTTACTACTACGTCTAATATAAACATCTTTGACTGTTGGCTTCCTCGTAGAACAATCCAAGCATAGTCCTTAAATTCTCTAATATGAACTCTTAAACGAACATTATCTCCACTCAACTAGAGAAATGACATTGATTCATTTAAAATTTTTAGTGAATTATTTGAAAAATCAACTATTATCTCTAAGAAAAATGTCATCTCTGGGGCCAACAAAGTCAATCTCAATAACATTTTGAGGTGCAAATGTAATGCGGCACGATGCATTTTGAGAATAATATTGAGAAAAAAATTTAAAAAACATTCTAAAAATAATACATCTATGAAATTAGACAATATGCATGCGTCATAAACCTGTTCTAATAGCTCAATCTGGATCATTGTCATTCACGATACTCTCGTGATACTAATAAATCAAAAAGATCATTCAAATATTTGATTCAATCTTTGCTAATCATGTGACTACTAATATTGTAAATTGATTTAAATTATTATTGGCTTGTTCGTTCCACCTTAATGAGTCTAAAAAGGCCGTCCAAGAATCTCTCTGGGATGTATCATCAGTTAACTTATATACAGACGACTATGGAGAGTTCGATATATAAATACTTATTATATGCATTGAAATTGGTAGTGAATACTAAATTTGAGTAAGTATCTGAAAATCAATTAAAGAGTTTCCAAACATTTAAACTACACAAGAGTTCTTAGAGATTAGAATAATATGGTTATGTACAATGATGAAAGTTACATGAGAGTTAATATTATAAGTTGTAATCAGTCCATACAAATATAGAGTTTCAATGCAACATGTAAGAGGGACATGCAAAATTACTTGTAAAGTTATACAAAGCACCACATAACAAATAGAAACATGCATATATTAAAAGGCCCATGATTATAATATAATACATGCATTAAATCTCGAGAAATTTTAATGATTGATAAGAAAAATCACAAATTATGATTAATAATTAATTCACACATAAATCTATCTGTCATAAGTGCACAAGCACATTTAAACTACTGACCCAGACATGATGCTCTGATGAAGAAATTCATATATGTGTAGAAAAAATAATATCACAATATTATGTGTTGAAAATATAATATGGCCTCAAAATATAAATTCAATCATGTATGTGCTATGTAATGCATTTATATATCTAACATCTAAACTTTACTTCTTATATTCATACCATCAAAATCTTTCATATTACATAAAACATATCATTTTCTTAATCCTTAAAAGTTGAAGTACACATTTTCAAGTGTATGCAAGGTACATATAAATATAAATATAAATAT
>NW_018216639.1:0-1616 GCF_001263595.1 Phalaenopsis equestris | reverse complement strand
AAAAAAAAAGGACATTTTTCTCAATATTTGGGGTGCAAACTGAAAACCCAATGATTGTAAAGCATATATAGTGGCGTTTTGATCTCAAGAGTTCATAAAAATATGAAATTTGTCTTCAGGTTTGAAAAAAGAGTTCCAAGGGACCATTTTGGCACTTATCTCCCAACAAACTTGAAGACAAGAAAAGGCTACATACCACTCAATTCCTGCTTATTTACTGATCTAACAACTAAAAATTTAATTTTTACAAACATATCATCTTTACCTATCCATGAAAACGTGTATTTCACCAAAATGGTGTTAATTTCTGTGATTTGAAAGATTTGGGTGATATTAATGTAAAAACAGTAAAGTATAGGGTTTAAGACATGTAAATACAAAGGAACTGGGTGGTGTGAATGTAAAATACCCAAATTAATTTTTAAGCACAGTTTAATCATGTAATATGCTAATCTGCTGAGTGGTATATCCCTCTTTTGTAGCAGTTATGGAAAAATGCTTGAAGCTTCATCACCTTTAAACAAGCAAGAAGAATCCAAAGCATCAAAAACGGCAGAGAAACTGTTCAAGCAGTTCTGCAAATCCCTTGGGCCACATTTCTGCATCACCTTAAAGTTCTGCAACCTCAGGTCCAGACCATATCTGGTGAGTCTGCTTCAAGTGCTCAATGTTTTAGAAATAATAACTGTAACAGATAGATGTTTGCATTGTGTTACTGAACAATAAAAAAGATGGGACATTTGCATATAAACCACACAATTCTTATATTATTACACAGTACTTGACTATTTACATGCATAACACTCAATGCTTTAACACAACATAAAAAAGACCCCACTCTTAGAAGTTAAATGCACCTTTTCTTTCATAGGGTTATAACACTAAAAGTATTAAAAATGTAAATATCAAACTTTAGGTGTAGATAAGTAAATGAATAAGAAAGTGTGGTATGTATGTGAATTTCTCAAGAAATGAAACCTGTTGTCAATTTCTGAACTACAAAAGTTGTTGACCGCAGAATATTCCATTTAGATTCCTAACATCACACAAACTAGAGAGAAAGAGCAGGGTGATCTTGATCGATCCCAAGGGTCGTTCATCGCTGGTGAGAATTACGATCAAGAAGCGGCGACCGATTATCCAATGCTGTTTCAGCATGGGCTGGCATGAGTTCTGCCTGCGAAACCACTTGTCGGCGGGTGACAAATGCATCTTCGAGATCAAATCGGAGCAAGCAGACGCCTACATTGTGCATGTTCATATTATAAGAGAATGAGGTCGGGATGAAGTGTCTGGATGAATCCTTGTTTTTCATCTCTCTTTTGTTGCAATGTTGTGTTTTGGTTTTGGTGAGATGGGAGGAGGTTGTAAGAGCAGATATGTTTTGTTGAATGAAAAGGACTGAAGCTGCTGTTAGATTTGTAAGATGTTTTGAGGGAGGAGAAGTTGGTGGAAGGTTGGTTTTGTGAAATTTTGTGCTGGTCCCTGAGGTTTGATTTGTTAGTTGTTACAATGAAGTTAATTGTTCATATAATCAGCTCAGTTTGGAATGGCTTTGCTTTAAAAAAAATGGAAGATTTACATACATATAACTCAATACCTATGTATTTACAAAT
>NW_018216638.1:0-1616 GCF_001263595.1 Phalaenopsis equestris | reverse complement strand
TAAAAAATATTCAGGCATAATAAAGAAAGATGTCATTGTGGATGGCTTTGCATTCTCTTCGACCATTGGGGTTTTAGGTTTGTTCTTTGATATAAAAATGTTGATGAGAGTTAACATCCAAATAATCTTTTAAAAAAAAGATATTATTATAACTAATATAAGAATTATTTTAGCAGATCTCTTTATCTCTCGATGTTCTTTCAATCTTGCATTATAAATACCTTTTGATCAGATTTTGGATATGTTTTTGAGTATATTACTACAAGCATTATGTTTCTCATCAGCTTTCTTCAGAGGCTTTTGGAATGGAGGTGAGTTAGCCCCAAGTATTACATTGATATCATCTGACAACTTCTTCAAAAAGTTCAACATATATTCTTTAGCTTCTTTATTACCTTGTGTTTTGCAGTTTTATTATATGAATAGCGACATGTAGTTTTGAAATATCACATCTGATGGAGAATCATTATTTACTTGTAACTCTTTTATTTTATGTAGGCACTATCAATGTAAATGTCTTTCTTTGCTCTAGAAGACTTTCTCATTAGAATGCACTTTAATGAATCTGCACAACATGTTGGCATAAAATCTTTATACAATGAGCACAAAGTAATCCCATCATCTTAAATTTCTTGCAGTTACCTTATATATTGGAATTGATTGCTAATTGGGTAAATGATATGACACCATTCTTAAGTTTGACAATCTTAGGTGAAGGAAAATATTTGGCGAGGGATTTTCTTGGCCAAGTTGTTCGAATTGGTAATTAAACATAGTCTTAAGGAGTTTAGCCACATTTTAGTTTTATCCCTAAATAAGAAAGGGAATAAACTTAGGCCTCATTTGGGGAATTTTCTTAAAAGTGGTGGTATAAAGTTAATGTTGCTAAAATGGGTACTACCATTTGAATAGAATTTTTTTTTGTGCTTTTTAACTCTATTAGTTAAAAATTAATCTAATATAAAAGACTAACATTCTTAATAATTTTAGAATATAATCAACCCTTTTAATACTAATTTTATTTAAAAAATTTAGATAAATTGAGAAATCTCAGATTGATCACAAACTGCCCACCTATGTTCTCACCTGATGTCAAGTACTTTCTTTTCTTCTCCTCTCCTTCATCCTATAATAATTAAACTCAGCCCAATATCAGCAATCACAGACATGTACTTAATTCACCTCTGTTTAATTATACTTTGTTTTTTTCTTATGCAGAAGCTTTGGCCATGGCATATTCCTAGATGTTATGTTTCCTACCTCACCAAAGAACCAATTTTTACTTTTATGCAAATGCAAGGGCCGGAGCATCAAGCCCACATCTACACGTACATGAAGTGCATCCCTCTCCTCCCCCTTCACCTTGCCCTCCCCATCCAAAATAAAGCTTCTGATGAAATATTTATAATACAGCTATAGGAACCAAAGAATCTATACCGGACTGAAACTCTTTATGTTTTATATCATTAATTTGATCTCCTGGTAGGTATGGCTCATATACCAGATTAAGGGAGAGATGCTGGAGTGGAACAGAGCGAGCTAGCGGAGCGGAAGCATCTGTCCAATGGGTAATGCCCCCGCAGTACGGTACATGAGTAATTTTGTAATTACATATT
>NW_018216637.1:0-1615 GCF_001263595.1 Phalaenopsis equestris | reverse complement strand
TAATTTGCATTAATAACAATGGAAACGACCTACTGGATCAAGTGAGTGCTAATAAACTTAGTAGAGGCCATGGTGGGTTTAGACAACTTAGGATAAACTATTATAAGTTTACGAAGTTCTAATATATATACTAATTTAATTTAAATTGGTCATAGTTTATTTAATTTGAACTATGGTCTTATGTTTGACCCACAATCAACCTAAACTTCAAATCCCCTAAAATCTCTAACAATCACCAGGGTTTAATTTATCAATATAGCCTAATTATTAATCCCATTCTAAAAATACATGTATTACAATAATAGCCATTATATTAGCTAATTATTGCACTTTATAGGCTTACAATGTTTAGTGTAAAGTTGATTCTACATAAAAACTATAGAGATATTTACTCCAAGTAATGTGGTCTCAAAAGAATTTTATTTTGTTTCTGAAGATTGACGGATCCTAAGGGTGAAATCACCTACGATTAATTGTCTTGAGCAAGCTTGAAAATAACCTTGATTAATTAGTTTGTTAATTTGAATTGGGTCAATTGATCCAATCAGTTTTATTTATGTCAACTTAGGATCAATAAAATCATATTTATTTCAATCAAATTAAGCCTTCGTCGATTCTTATGATCAGTTACAATATATTTTAGATATAACTAATTCTCAATTTGTGTTACTTAAGTTTAATCAAGCTAAATTAAGTCAAAAAGACTTATTTAGATCTTTCAAGTTATGGATGAGTAAAATAACGCCTAAACAACTATGGAATTACTTTTACTGGTCCCACCTAGAGATGTTGTATAGGTCTAAGAGTGGTCAATCTAAATTTAAGTTATAACCTTAATTATGTTGGGGTAAGCAATGTCAATTGAGTCTAAGTTGATTTGCTTGTCTAATTCTTTAAGTTATTTATGCATATTGAATCACTATAATACACTACTTGGGACATAAACAGGCTCGGCTATTTAGGCGTCTTTTGAATTCAAGATTATCCGGAAAATAATACGCCCAAGAAATGTAACGTTCTATTAGAAAGCAATTAAGAGGAAATTAAGGGGGGGTGGGGGAGGAGCGGTTGCAGACAAACAAAATGTTTCATTTATTTATAATATGAATCCCTATTTATAGGCACTCTTTCTTTCTACATAGATAAAACGTTCTATGAAAGAAAACCAAACTGATGATGATGATGACCAAAAACAAAATAACAGTTACAAGAAAATAATTTTACAGGCACTCTCTTTCTACAGGATAAAATATTCAATGAAAGAAAACCGAACTCATGATGATGATGATGATGATGATGAGGATGAACAACAAAATAACAGTTACAAGAAAATAATTTTTCAGGCATTTCTACCACAGATAAATGTTATATAAAAGAAAACCAAACTCATAATGCTTATTAGTAAAAAAAAAAAAAGAAAAAAACAACACATTATTAGGAGAAAATCAACAAAGCATCCAAGTCATGGCAATGCAGTCTCCTCAAATGATGATGATGAAAACCAACAAAATAACAGCTACAAGTAAATAATTTACAGGCACTCTCTCTTTCTACATGGATATATAGTTCAATGAAAGAAAACCAAACTCACAGTGCGTATTAGTGAAAAAAAAAA
>NW_018216636.1:0-1615 GCF_001263595.1 Phalaenopsis equestris | reverse complement strand
AAAAATAAAAAAAATAAAAACATAATCTCAAAAAAAGCTTCTCTTAATGCTACGTACGATCAAAACTGAAGTTTCAAATTATTCTCTAATTCTCATGCCAAAAAAAATACGGGACACTGCCAAAAAAAGTAAGAAAACAACAAAACATAATTCTCGAGTCAAAACTGCTTTAGTTATAGATCACTTTCGAATCTAATGTGAAAACATTTTGCCCTCAACAAAGAACTCACACACAATAAAAAAACCAAAATCATGTCGCACACAATATAGCCTGAATTCTGCATTTTCATTATTATTCAGTAGTACAATATATCAAAATACAACAATATTAAGTCCAACTTCAATATTCAATTGGAGCTACCAGGAAAAATCATTTTAAGTTCGCGTATAATTTTTCATAGTATAAGTTGGCAAGAAAAATTGTCATTCCCCATGGGGCAGATTTCAAAGTATCTGCTAAAAACTAAGGAAGATAAGCAAACCATAATTTCCAATATAACAAAAAGACGATCAAAATGTTTCTACCAAGTTCATTACTACTTGAAAAAAAGAGCATAAAACTACCAAATAATGTCCCCAGCAGCATGTTGCTAAAAGCCTTAAAATAACATAAAATTAAACCTAACTTAAAGTAATAAAATAATCATCATAATAGGATTCCATGTGGATGAGATACAGAATCTATAGAACCAACACTCATACTACTAAATAATGCACTAACAGGTGGAGATAGAAAACAAACCTTCTCCCATCAGGATTGAATGCCAGAGCATTTATTGGTCCAAAATGACCTTTTACACCCCCTATTTCTTCTTGAAGAATCTGCAAAAAGATAAAAATATAACAGAAAAAGCATTCCATTAAAAAGGAATTCGCAAGGACAACAGCAAGAACATTGGGTAGTGAGCAAAATACCAAAACCACTTGACATAGAATTCAGAAACCACCAAAGTTAATTAAAAACTAATTCATTTGATATCTACTATTTGATGCAATCCTTTGTGTTGAAACTAATCATTAGACAAATAGATTGACAATTCCTTTTTTACTAAATGAAAGCAAACCTTGTGAAAGAATTTAGCTTCAAACTTTCCAGCCCGATGATCAGTTCTTGTAACAGCTGATGCATCCTGACCACCACCAATAACCACCTACAAGTTTAATAAACAATATAAAAGTAAATTAACTTTGTTTGGCAATATATTTCCTTCAAAATAGCTATTACTCAGAAATATCAAGCCAAGAAAAAGGGTAAAATTGAAAAAGCATTAATTTAATAGTTATCACTGAAAAGAAGCCCGGGAAACCAAAAAAATTGGCTATGAAACTATTAACTGGCAATATAAATTAAACCCTTAAAAGAAATGTACACCTCATCTACATCTAACTAAAGAGGTTACAAGAAAAAAAATTAAATCATTTTGATCAAAAGAGCAATGAGTACAGAAAATGAATGGCGACAATTTGCCAATCACCTTTGGTATCATTTCCCCCACCAGTTTGGTATGGCAAAAATTATTTTTCTTGAGTATGTTCATTTGCCACATGTTCCCATTCGATTACATAACTACAATGTAACACCCATCCATTCTTTCTTTTTCTCTGCTTAATCATC
>NW_018216635.1:0-1615 GCF_001263595.1 Phalaenopsis equestris | reverse complement strand
GAGAGAGAGAGAGAGAGAGAGAGCAGCTGATGGAGGCTTGGAGAAGAAGGGGGTGGGCTCATGGACTGGAATTTATAAATTTGTGATTGTTCGGAGGGCCTGATTTGTAATTATATAACATCGTATATTGTAATTTGAAAAAATACATGGAGAAAGCTGAGCGTACGGACGCTTCTTATGCGGCGTAGTCCGGTGAATCAGTTGAGATGGATCGAATTTGCAGCGAGGATGAAGGAACGATTAAAATCGCCCTTCAATTTTATGAACGACTAAAATCTTCTATGAAATTTTAATCTACATAAAACATAAAACAAATAAAGACACACACACACTTACATTGAACAAATTTTTGATATATGCATATTTACTTACATTTTTTAGCATTTGAACCAATACATATTATGAGAAGCATAATTTTAAAAATCGAACTGTACCAGCCGGTTTAAAACCGTGAACATGTGTTTCTGCTCCTTGTCGGAGCAAGAGTCGGTCTTGCAATGAACTGATGTAGAGCTCCTCAAATTGGAAGTTCGACCTAAAACTCTGAAACGTATCCTCGATTTATGAGAACAGTTTAGTTCCAATTTTAAGTCAATCAGTTGTTGTGATTAATTATTGCGGAGTGGTGATAGTGAATTGTAACCATAAACGAGAAAAAAAAATTCCCGCATTGGCTTTCTGTTTCTCTCGGTCGCTCCTCTTGGCATACGATCATTACCTCGCCATCTGTTCACCAGTCGAAGCTCGGCGACATCCATCGGCGGATGCTATTTATGGTGATAGTGCAAGCCTCTAAGGAACTCATAATTAATGCTTTTATTTGTTTTAATCTGATCCTTACCATTTAGGCGAAGCTAACATTTTGATTAAAAACATAATATGCCTAAGTGATTATGATTTGGGATTAGTGATTTTTATAATGGTGCTTAAGTGAGAAAGAGTGGGTAAATTTGCAATGGAATTTTGGTTTCTTTTTTGGGATTTGAGTCCATTTTAGTAAGTTCGGTTCACTTTAGAGAACATATGATAATCGGTTATCTAATACCAAATTATTTGTTTAGGGTTTAGTTATGTGGTTTTGCCTTTAATTAATCTCTAAAGTGTATGTCCTAAGCAACTACATCCTAATATTTATGAAGAGATATTTGAGATTTGGCTTCATTTTTTGGATGTTTGAGAATCTCGTGGGGAAAATTTAGAGGATATGTTGAAGTGTGAAAAGTGGGCGTGCACTTCTTGTTTTGTTTCACCCTTTAGCAAGATGCTTGAATTGTTTGAGAATCTATTTAGAAAAGGTTAGAGGAAGATGTTGAAGTGTGTAAACTAGGCACACACTTCTTGTTTTGTTTCGCTCTTTTGTAATATGCTTGATTGCTTGAATGAGTAATTGTATTTGACTGTTTGTGCTGATCTTAATTGCCAATTTCAATGATATTTCATGTATGGTTTGGCCATATGATAAACTTGTTCGATAAATAGAATTATCTATTTATAATCATAGTTTTGAAAACCAGTGAATCGGGTTTAATTGCTTCAAACGATTGTGTTGGCAATATTAAATATTATGAGTTGAAAGTGTCACTTTTGTATATTACTTATCTAAGGACTTTGAGTT
>NW_018216634.1:0-1615 GCF_001263595.1 Phalaenopsis equestris | reverse complement strand
AAACCTTGTAGGAGTGCTATCATTTGTGTAATCTCAATGAAGGTACTGAGAGTTTCTCTAAACCCAATGCTTTTTCTTTTTATTTTCTTTAACTTTATGTGCATCGCACACTTTTTGCATTTACTTCAACTTTCTTATATGGTAAATTTAATGTCCTAAAAGAGTAAGTTCTATTATAGTCATTGATGCATGGTCATTTATTTGAAATGTTTTCCCTCCTTTCTATTGCTGCAATGTATATCTTGAAGTTTGGTTGATTATAACTTGGTAGAGCTAAGTTTGGCCATGTTATGGATGCTTAAATGTGCGTGGGGTTGACTAAGAAATTGTTTTGACCTAGACATAACCATATTTGGAGGGTGGTGCATGATATAATTACCCTAAGCGCTAATATTTGTATAGTGGATATCAATCATCCCAAAACGCCTCTTGACTTGTCATTTTTGATAATTCGAGTAATGGGCTAGTGGGTTTTCTTCATCCCATAATCTGGGAATAAGGAAAAACTCTTTGCCTATAATTTAGATAATAATAGAGTTTGCTATTCTTTCATGTTACTAAAATTTGAGTAGTAATTGTTGGTTAAAAGATGGTCACATTGAAATTATTTTCATTTATTTATTTATTGCTAAAATAAAAGAAAAATAAAAATGTGAGAAATAAATTATGGAAGGAGAAATACTATAAAATTGGGGGCAAAAATGAACTCTTCTAGGCATAAATGACACTTCATGTTGGAACTTTAAGTTCTTTTTTTTCTGGCGAGTAAGGACCTACCTAGTGCTACAAATCAATGATCTTTTTCTTATGGAGTACTCAACCGAGCCCATTATCAAAGAAAAAAATAGAATTGTAAATACCCCCAATGATCACCCTTTGTTAAGTCAATCGAGCTACAAAAGTCTGCTATTAGTCTAAGCATTGTATAGTTTATCCTATAATCCCTTCCTATTTTATTGATCATATTCGAAGTGAATAATATTACCTACACCAAAATAAATATAGTTCCAGTTCCTTGTTGATGAGTGCACTGACATGAAATCTCAATTAGAGGGCATTTTGACCCTTTAGCCCGAGTCAATTGAGCTCACTATTGGGCGAAGTGATGGTCCACTGATCAAAACATTAGCTGAGGAATCTGAAGTTGAGTACTGCAAATGAACAAAGTTAATATAAGATAAGGTTGTTCTTAGATCATCCTATTGACACATTAAGGAAAACAAATTTTAATAATTTCATAAGATTATTCTGTCACATCACCCAATTTCTAATCAGGAGCCTCACCATTATACTACTCGATAATGTCTAGTTATGTCAGTAAATATTGAGCGAATTGGCAGACTCGGGCTGTTCAATCATCAATTGTGGAATCCAAATTCTTTGCTATAACTTCTATATACGATTGTTTGTTAGGTCTCAATAGATTACAACACTTTTTAACTCAATTTTTTTATTAGAAAAGCTTTTGGATAGTTATGGTAAGAAAGCTCGATTGATACTAAAATAAGGCAATGTTCTCATAATCACAACAAAGGATATGACATCAATCTATATTAGCGCTAGTAATAAAACTATGTAGGTGACAATGTGCATCAAAATAGCTAGATTAAAAAAA
>NW_018216633.1:0-1614 GCF_001263595.1 Phalaenopsis equestris | reverse complement strand
AATTCTTGAATAGTACTTGGAGAAACCTCTTAGAAGAGGATCAACCGAAGTTATTAAAGTTGCTTTGGTCATGTAACCTACTAATGTAGAAGCACATGACATTGTATTTCCTTTTACTTTTGATGCATTTGAAAGTTTAAGAGTGGTTCGTGATGTCCCTCTTGATGCATTTTATAATCTCAAAAAACAAAATGAAAGCAAATATATTTGAGTACATTTCTACATCCATATTTTTATGTTTGATTCCCACACTCATGATGATGAACTCGATGGAAATGATGATAGTGAGGGAGAGGAGCAATTTCCTTCATTATCCTCCCTTATTAGTGCATATTGTATAGATGATGACCTAAGATATTCATTAAGAGACATAAGCTTGCCATTATTCTTGAAGGTCATGATCCAAAGGCTCTAGCCAAGTGTTTGGTTAGGGATGATCCCTCTAGGTCCGCTAATTAAGATATTTTGCAGTCCACTTGAGCAGTGCCAAGATGCTTCCTCCTAGAATGATGAATCTAAATTTAAAAAGATAAAGGGAAATTCATCATCACCCATGAGGTCGATGAACAACCCAATGTTCCTAATAGAAACCAAAAGCCTTCCAGTAAGGTAGATTATCATGTGTTGGTGCATTATAAGAGGTTACCCACATATTTAAGAGATTCCAGAAGGAAATATATTCTTGCTGATCTTATCTTAGATTTGCCTTCGTAAACCACAAAGTAGATTCTAGGATAGACCCTGAGGATAAATCTAACTAGATCATATGCAAATCTTCTCAGAGTTTAAAAATGCTCAAGAATAGTGGGGTTTAAATTAAGTTTTGGTGATTGAATCCTTTGTTTTGATAAACTAGTACCTTTTCTTGGAGTTAATTTTAAAATAATTAACCTGATGTCATTAAAATATGAGTAGTTCATTCAAGACTATTAAAATCATTTACTTTTTTTATCCCATCAAAATGATTGAATCTTAACGATCAAAGGATCTTAACATCCTAAAAGTTCATATTAAGAAGAGTTTGAAACTTAGAATTCAGTTAAAAAAATAAATGAAATGACTTTTAAAAAAAAATAAAAGATAAAGCTCACTAGGTATAGTGATTCTCATGAAGAATAAAAAGTGTGAAAGGCATAAATGGGAAAAACTTCTCAGAAGAAGCTTGTGGTGAGCAAAAATTTAGAAGTTAAAAAAACAATAAAAATAATTTTTTAATTCTCAAACTATCTTAATAAGATCCATAGGGCATTATCTTCAAGAGAAGGATAAGAGATAATTTGATGGTTGGTAAATCAGTGATTGATTTAAAGACATCCCAAGAATAAAAATATTGTCCTAAATACTGATATGAGCGATGAGATTTTCTTAAGCTTAGTGATAAGTGGAATTAAAGAACAAAGGTAGTTTAGAAAAAAACTTAAGAAAAATTTGACCTAAATCTGAGATTTGCAAGTTTCTTATTATGCATGGTGAATCTAGTGACAAATCAAGAAGCCCACATGAGAGCTACAGACACCAGATCAACTTGATGTGCTGCACCATGTAATTTTTGATAATGGGTCACCTGAGCCTTCTAAAGTTTTATAAAAAAAACATGCCTATAAAGAAAAAAAA
>NW_018216632.1:0-1614 GCF_001263595.1 Phalaenopsis equestris | reverse complement strand
TTTAGCCCAAAAATGTATTTTTTTTCTTGCTCTTAACTATACTAAAAGAAGCAGCAATCGATGATTTTTGACTTAGAAGCATCATACCTCGTGACAAGCTGTGCTCACCCATTCTCTTATACTCCCTTACCTGGAAACCTCAAGTCAAAATTGATGATGGATCTATTGATGAGACAGGAACATTATTAACTCTGAACTTTTTCTAAATTCAGTCTTTTGTGTTCAAATTTCACTTGCAACTTCATGTTTGTAAGAAAGATATCAAAAGGTCAAGACTACAAAATTTCATTCTATCAAAATTTTGTGAATTTCAGCACTACCTTTATGAAGATTATAAAGAAAGTAATGATGCCATTGCCATTAGCAAAGCTTTTATGTTTTAAAAAATGGGATCAAATTATGTTATATCATTATAAGTTTGGTCGTCCTAGTTTCCCTCACTTTAAAATGGTTGTTTTTTTTTTCTTTATTTGGCGCTTAAGATATTTTTCTGTGTTAAATATTTAACTTGTTAAACGGAAAAGAACTATTTTTAAACCTAAGCCATATAAAAGCACCAAACTTTTCCCCTAGTGCATAGTAACATATAGAGTCCATCCAAATCAAAACCTCAACTCCTAATCGTGATTTAACACTTTTATTTGTATGATCACAACCTTGTGTTAGCTTTGTTAGTTGAAAAATAAATATGACGCAGAATGAACTTTAAAAAATTTTCTCAATATGTTTAAAACCTAATATTCCTTTGAAATTCAAATCTTCCACTCTGTTGGAGGAACAAAGTATTTTAATCATATTATGAGAGGTTGACTAAAATAAAATGTTATTATGTATCAAACTTATTGTGTCAACACTCAATAAAATGATGTAGCTGAATGAGAAAACAGCTTCTCTTAGAGTTGGGTATACCAATTATATTCATCATGAATACCTCTCGCTGCTTGCTATTTTTTAAATTGATTGTCTATAAATCTACGTCATTTCAAACTCCAAACGATTTACTTATCAAATGAGTTCTTAATACTAATATAATTTTAAATCTTCCACTTAATTTTTTCTTGCATTTTGTCGTCTTGAATCATAAACTTGGCATAAATAATCTTGATCTCAAAGTCTTGAAGTGTATCTCTCTCGGGCATGGGGCAAGTCAAGAGGGGTATATCAGCCGTATTTTTTTTCTTAATAAAAATGTTTGTATTCATGGATATCATCTTCTTTCAGAATAAGCACTTAAAAAAAAATTCACTCTAGAGGGTGATAGAGGTAGAAGAAAATTTTAATCTTCCTTCTTTGAAATTCTTCAGCCCATTAATTTCACTATTCTTCTTAGATCTGACGACATTGAGATTATTGGAACTCCTCTACGGCCGACTACGCATTGTTCCATTGAACTACGTGATGACTCTTAAAGGAAGCCCAAAGCTTCTCATGAATCCTACTTGGACTAGGTAAATTCTCAAACTTCTTTTCCTTGTCATCATACTTGGCTTTTTTTTAGCAAATGTGGTGGGATATGCCAGCAGTTCTTGAATGAAAATTTGGTCTCCAACCTCGTAGAAATTGAAATTCTGGAGATGATGAAAGAGGCCCTTAATAATTCAAAATGGATAAAGC
>NW_018216631.1:0-1613 GCF_001263595.1 Phalaenopsis equestris | reverse complement strand
TTTTTTTTAATCATTATACATAAATCTCAAATTAGATGGTGGGTAATTACCCACCTTAAGCTTAATCTTGTTTGGCCATTGCCTAACATGAACTCCTCCTATTCTTTGAACTGTCCATCTATGCTTGCCCCCATCACTTCCATCATGAGCTGCTTTTCTTCTTTGCATGGTGTTGTTGGTCTATACACGCATGACCCCAACTCCTGTTATAAATACTTCTCCTTCACACTTTATCGCCTTTCATTAATACCTACCCCGAATTCTCCCTTCAAGAACTACACTTCTCCTTCAAATGTCATTCTCGATCACCCGATCCTTAATTTTAATGCTTTCACCATTTTTAGGGTTTATCCCCATTGATTTGAACCTAGATTCAAGCCAGGTTGAAATTCGAGATGATGGTAGGAGATAAAAGAAAAGAGCATAGCTTCAAACAAAATATTAATTCATCAAATAATTAATGAGACAAATGAGTAATTCAAGAATATAAAAGGTTATCCGTCATCAGGGGTATTTTTGTCCTAATGGAACTTGTAGGTATATTTTAAGAAAAAAGAAATAAGAGGATATTTTCCAAGTAAAGTTTAGTATATATAAAGTACAGTTAATTAATACATTTTTAATGTATTCTTATCGTTATGGAAATTCTCCATCAATGTATTTTCATCATTGTTTTTCTTTCTCTTGCTTCTATATATGCATGTTTGTATAAGCATTAGGTTGAATCAAGTAAAAATAAAAAGCAGGAGTAGGCAAGGAATACGATATAGTAAGAAAACTCTAACAGTGAGCTAATTTAAGGGGGATAATCTAATCGTATTTTGTGATTATAGTGGTGCTTGAGGTTGAAGGTTTTTGTACATGGCATTAAATAGGATTCAACTGGAGTTGCATGCCCTGAGGATGGATCCTCCAACTTCATTTATCATTCATAAAGTAAGTGAAGACATGTTTCATTGGGAGATAACTATTATGGGACCTGCTAAGACCCCATTTGCTGAAGGAGTGTTTCACATTTCTATTGGTTTTCCATCTACTTACCCTTTTGAATTTCCAATGGTCTACTTCAAAACTAAAATTTTTCATCCCAACATTAATCAAAATGGTGTCATCTTCCCTAACATTATCCAGAATCAATGGACTCCTATTCATAATGTATCAATAATTTTATCATCAATTCACTCACTTTTGGTGGAACCAATCACATACCACCCAGCAGTGCCAGAGATTGCTCAGTTGTATGAGAATGACAGAGACTTATATGAAATAATTGCTCGATCTTGGACTCGATATTATGCTATAGGTGAAGAAGATTTTATGAGCCTCAAAATCGTATAATGTACATTAAACAATCTATTGAATAAGAAATGCATTAATGCTAAATGTTATTCAATCAATGACTATAGTTTGGGGCTTTTGTTTTCTATATATAGTTTATGTTGATCAATTTTTAAAATAACATCTTGTATTTGCAGTTTATTATCTGCTTTCTCATCTTTCACTCTGTGTGCTCCGATGAGAAAGAGGTGATTTTCAAGATTTTTTCTTTAATTTATTTTATTTTTTTTGTGATCAAATAAGAAAAGGATTGGAACGAAACAGAGGAAAAAAAA
>NW_018216630.1:0-1613 GCF_001263595.1 Phalaenopsis equestris | reverse complement strand
AAAAAATAAAGGTTTATTGTTAGATTTCTAATTCGTAGGAATTAAGCTGTATATTTTGAATAATAATTGTTAGTAACCTTTTTTACATAAACACTTTCTTTTTCTCAGTCAACTTTGCGCATCTATTTCTTCTTTCTTTATGCAGCTATCAACGAAATTAAAGTGCCATCATATATCATAACAGTGGTGATTTTTGGACTGATCCTCTTGATTCTGCCCATCTATGTGCTCTGCAAGTGCAAACATAAGCTGAAGGTATGATAGCACAGCAAAAAATACTCATTTATCTTCTCCATTAAAATCTAACTTTATATAAATCGTCTATTTATGCCTATTTAACTACATCAATTTTGGCATTTCAGAGAGTAAAAAAATGGCCGATATATTAAATCTGGAGTTATGCATTGATAGAACAGGTTCAGCTAGATTTTCAAGCATTCTGGCTGCTTTCAATGCAAAGTGGGGAAAACTTCCTGATTTCCCATTATTCAGTTTGAGAACATTAGCCACTGCAACAAATGAATTTCATCTCTCTAATAAAATTGGGAAAAGGAGGGTTTGGTCTTGTTTACAAAGTACTTAATTTCTCTTTTTTATAGACTTAGTACTCCTCGAACAATATCAGTATTGGTTTGGATGAAGGTGATATTAGTTTGGAAGAAGAGATTCAACCTAATTGAAGGAATATCCAGAGGGCTTCTATATCCCAACCGTGATTTAAGGCTACGAATTGTTCATAGAGATCTGAAAGCAAGCAACATACCTCTTGATGAAAATATGAACCCCAAAATCTCAGACATCGGAATGGCAAGGAGTTTTTGTGGCACTCAGGATGAAAGCAATACAACAATAGTGGCTGGGACTTTGTGAGTGTTGCATGCTAAATTTTTCTGCTATGAATTATATCATAAATCGCATTGGAGTTTAAATTATACTGAAATTAAGAAGAATAAATCGTTTAATATTTGGATTAATGCAGTGGATATATGGCTCCAGGGCACGACATGGAAGGTCATTTTTCTGTGAAATCTGATGTCTACAACTTCAGAGTCATTCTGCTTGAAATTATTCGTGAAGAAAGGAATGGACTTTTAGAAGTTTTAAAGATTGCAACAACCTCTTGGAATATGTAAGTACATAAATATGCTTGTTGTTAATATAAAAGTAGGATAAGATTCACAGTTATTACTGATAGTTAATGGACAGGGCACTACGTTTGATGGGTGTGACTCTATAAGAGCATTTCTTCATACAAAAATCGCTTAATAATCCTACAAATTAAATTAGATTATAATATAAGCAAGCCCATATTTATATTTCTTATCAAATAATAAATTTAGTTATCCATTAAATGAAATGCTTGACATAAGTAATATTAATATGATGTATTGCTATATATTGAAATGTCTAAATAGTATTAATATGGTGTATTAGTATAATAAATAATAGTTACATTTATTAAATGCAAATTCGTTTCATGTCAAATTCATATATAAAAATAGTTAATATATGATAAAATACTTGAGTATTTATGTGTTAAAAATTTTGTAGCCATTGAAAATTTGGGAAGAAAATAGAGCGAGGTAATTTAATGGATGCTACCATCAGGAGAA
>NW_018216629.1:0-1613 GCF_001263595.1 Phalaenopsis equestris | reverse complement strand
GGTGTTAGATGTGTAAATACATAGGATTTGGGTGGTAATGTATGTAAATGTCCCTTTATTGAATTGGGCTCAAAGAGAGATGAACAAGGTGGTTGATGAACAAAGCACAACTTGTAGCAAGCCTGGGCTGAGCTTCGAACAAAATAAAATAAATCAAGTTGAGCAAGCTCGATAAAAGATCGAAAATGTATGGTTGAAAGCACATATTCATGTAATTGTATATATCTTCATACTAACAAATGCGCATTTATGAATCAGCATATGCCTATGTCAATGTGTATAATGGATGCATCTATGCATGCTCGATAATGAATTGTTTAAAAGATAGAAAATAGATTAAAATATTCAAACTATTAGTATTATTATTTGGCATGATTGAGATTGGACGAAATGGTTTTAAACCAATCTACATTTGCGGTCCGTTCAACTCAAGTTTGGATCATTGGTCTCCATTTAACCAGCTATAAGGCAAACATAACATAAAAGAATACTGAAACAATTTGCAACGGTAGTATTTTTCCAAATATGATATAATAACTTCAGAAACTTTCGACATGTTTAGAAGTATTTAAATTAGCAGAAAAAGAAAAATATTATGATAGAAACATCAAGATGCTCATGTCATCCATGTAATGCACTTTCAAAACCTTTTACATCAAATAATGTCTTTTAGTTGAGAAATTCTTATAACACAAAACAAAATCGGCTTTCAAATTGGACTGACTAGCAGAAGATCTTATCAAATAATAATCCACACTTTAAACAAATGAGCAATAAAATTGAGTAACAAAAAACACATAAGCTTATTATTTTGCGCAGTACCAAAAAAACACTCAAAAACATCAAAACCATAATGAAATAACAAAGCTGAAGGAAAATTTATCAAAAAATACCTGAAAGATAATAGGAATGACAGGCCAAGCCGGTGATTTGTGATGACGAGCATATTGCTCGAAAGCAAACTGGACAACAAGACCCACAAGATACGGAGCGAGAGTAGCAGAAGCAGCAGGGCCAGTCCATGGCCAAACCATCCCCATGGTGAGGAGGGGAATGATCAAGCTCAGTGCTAATGTTGTTACAGAAGATATTTGAAGCCCAAACTGAATCTTTGACCAATTGTTATTATCGTCATCAACCATTTTGAGAGGTCTCCAGACATAATCTACGAGTAAAACAAATATTGCAACTCCTCCATAGAAAAGAGCCTCGGTGAAGAATAGGATGAGAAAATCTGCAAAAGAACAACTTGAAATTAGACGCAACAAATTTCAACCACACGAATGTCAAAGTATGGATTTTAAAGAAGCAATTTAACAATTACCCTGAGAAATGAGACGGGAATTAGGGGAGTACTTGGAGGAAAACAAAAATGATGAATGGTTCCGTACGGGTAAGTATTAATACTGGTAAGTTAGAGCTAAACAAGCCTTGCCTTAGAAAATATAAGGGAGACGGTTTGAACATAGGCTTGAGAAGTTGTCTCATGGTTCAAGGTGATGCTTGTACTAAAGACGACTAACATAAAGAAGAGAAATAAAAAAAAAGATGTTCAGACAAATTATTTATTTTAATAAGACATGTGACAGAATATAACTTGTGATTCAAAATAT
>NW_018216628.1:0-1613 GCF_001263595.1 Phalaenopsis equestris | reverse complement strand
TTTCACTCAAAACCTTCACTGGTGGGTAAATGAGGATGGCTGTAATGAAAAAAAATTGTCGATGGATAGCTGGGTTCTAAGAGCAAAATATGAAATGAGAGATATATCAAATTTAAACTTTAAAATTAAGTATAATATAGAATAAAGTGTTATGTCATAGGAGCCACCACTTAAACCCTTGATGAGACAAAATGTTATATGATAGGGATCCATCTCTTGAATATGTAGAAGCCACCTCTAGAATCCTATTTGCGCGGTGGATAATTATGGGATAGCACTGACGAGAATATCAATCGCTTAAGAGAGGGAGATTGTGAAAACCCCCTGGTAGAATAAAGTTGAATTCTTAAAGATTGTAGCATCTTTTGGTTTAAAGCTTGAAATTGCATTAGAAACTCCAAATTTAAGTGTGTTAATGAGGAAGCACTCCAGAGATAGGTAACCTCTTCAGAAGTTAGACCCACGGGATAAAAGCACGAGACCATAAGGCCAAAGAGGATAATATCTCGATAGATGAAAGTTCAGACTGTTACACTGATTAACATCAAGTGAAATGACAGCCCTTGTACTCTGATTTTGACAACTATAGGTTTGTTTATGAATCCTAGGTCTATATTTGTTTCTATTGAGTGTTGCTTATGTGCCAAGTCAAAGCATACCTTAAACGTTCACAAAGGCGAGCCAATGCATCTGACCCGGTCCGGGACGCCACATCTTCAATGAGCAACGAATTGGATTTAGTCACATTTTCAGCGAGCCTAAATTCACAAAGCTCTTTCAATGTGCACGCATCAGTCAGGACAACTGAGTGACCGCCTCCAGCAGCCATTTTCGTCACTTCGCCGACACACCTGGCAGGCCATTAAATGGTTCAACTGTACTTCTCCATACATTTAAAACAAAGAAGCAGAAGCAATTCACAGAAATGACATACCAATCAACAGGAGAAGGGAACCAAGCATATGTTGATTTCTGATTAGCTGCCTGGCCATAGTTATTGTAACCCCACCCATATATTCTTCCATCCCTCATATACACAAGCGTGTGAGAATGTCCACAGGTGACAAGATGTACACCAGAAGGTATAGTTAACACTGGTATATTATGAAACAAAGATTCTGATGAATTAGCAGCACAGGAAAAATGACCAGTCTGAGGGCCAAGCCCTAATTGTCCAGCTTGACTGCCACCCCAGGCATAAAGCGCTCCATCGACAGTCCGAGCACATGTGTGCACACCACCACAGGCAACATCTTTAATCGTCGTTCCGTCAAGAGCAACAACTCGTCTTGGAATCAGTTCTTTATCTCCATACTGAAGAGAGCAATGCCCAAGCTGTCCCATGCTTCCCAGTCCCCACGTATATCTACAAACGCATAATAATGAGAAAGTCCAAAGATTTGGGCTCACTAACAGTGAAATAATAAGTATATTTCAGTGAATAAGTATATTTCAATGAGAAATATATTTCAATGAGAAGTTAAAAAATTAATGAATCTAATTTGCAACTACAAATTATCATGTTTAACTAATTCCAAAGTGAAAAAATACAAGGAACCTGGCAAGCAACTCAGTGAAATTATGCAAAAACAACAAAGAGTCTACAACAACAA
>NW_018216627.1:0-1612 GCF_001263595.1 Phalaenopsis equestris | reverse complement strand
TCAAAAAGATGAAAATACATGGGAAAATGTGCTATTAAAATATCAAATATTTCAATATAATCATTACATTCAGTGGTACCCTCACCAAGAAAAAAAAATATGTGGAATCAGGTATTAGTGGAAGCTGGGGAGTTTGAAGGGCATCAACTTTTGGTCCACCAATACCTTGATCAAGGAACTATCAATCATGTTTTACAACTAGACACTTTCGGATGTATGATAGAGGAGGACTAGGTGACCTATGACACTCAAGAGGTTGAGCCGGCGCTAGTGGTTTCCACCTGAGTAGTAATGAAGAAGGCTTATATGACCAGTCATGTTGAATCCACCAGCCTCAAAACTCTTCGATTGGCGAGCCAATGGAAACCTTTAATGATGTGTGTTGGGAAAGATTTGGAAGGTACAAAAATTGTTTATTCCTAGTTTGATTCTTCTATTATTTTTCAAAGAATCATCACAGGTGAGCTAATCCTTATTGAGAGAAAACTACTAAAGTTCCCACTTAAAGTTCTCTATTCATTGCAAGTCCCTCAGACACACAATACTAAGAGAACTAGAAGATGACAAGATTGGCGGACTGGAGCCAACGTAAAAGGAGTCTTGAATGGAAGGACAAGAAGAAAGATCCAACACCCCTAATTCAGCCGCTCCTTCATTGATCCTTCTATCAGAGATGAAGTGAGTAGTCCTGTGATTAGCCTGAGCTGACTCTAGTTTGAGTTCATGCCCCTCATCCATGAGAAGGCTCGTCAAGAGGAGAAAGCACCCATCAAAGATCTGAGTGACTTGCCTCCTCCCCCATCTCTAAAGAAGCATAAGGGATACTTGATTAACTGTGTTCCAATGCAAGATGAGTGGGAAAAGGTGAGCATCAGCTCAGACACTTGGTCTAGCTTAACTGATCCTAAGAAAGATTGGTATTTTAACTCCCTTATTGTGAAATTTTACCCTTTAATTATTGTGGATGTCATCTGATCTTCTGCATGTGCTGGATGGACAATATGTATCAATTAATGGTCTGGGATACTTCTCATTTTCAGTTGATGGTTCTTTTCCGAGAACACAAAGAATGACTAGAGGCTGAGGAAAAGCTGACCGCGACTGACAAAAGCATAAAACCAGCAAAGGAATGTGCAGCGAGAACCCAATTTGAGTCACTCAAGCAATTGGATTTTCTCTTAGTCTCACAAGACGAAAACTAAGCTATGTGGGAGAAGATGACCATAACAAAGACATGATGAGTTTTTTGCAGAGCTCTCCTGTCATTAGCGACATGTAAAACTTCTTACTATGAAGCTCAGGGAAGGGGTGGCCTCAACATCAATAAAATGGTAAAAAAGAAGTTGATCTCCTCTGATTTCATAGACATGGATAAGTTTCTCACTCTGATGTCAAACATGGAGAAGAGGAGGAAGAAGAGAGCAGTGAGGACGACATAGCTCACAAAATCTATGACTCGCCCTAGCATCTTTCTGTACTTAGAAAGATATTATTTTCTTTCTTGAACACTTTGTAAGATATTAGAAGATTTTGTTGATTTTCAATCATGAATGAAAACAAAGTTTTTAGTCAGGTCCATTGACAGCGACTTTATATATGCTTAAAAATATAA
>NW_018216626.1:0-1612 GCF_001263595.1 Phalaenopsis equestris | reverse complement strand
ATTAAAATCACTAAAATTAATTCATAAAATTGTTGTTATAAAATTAACATCACCTTTAATTAACTAATTTATATAATTAATGTACAAAACTTATACATCTTTATTTTATCCTTCTTCGGATGTCTTGATTCGCTTTTAACTCAATTCCTAAGGATTTATCAATCTCTAATTCTTGATTTTATTTAAAGTTCACATAAACATTTATATTACCAAATGTTCACTTAATAAAAATAGAACTTTGATATTTACCTTCTTCTTATTGTAAGAAATCAATAATTTATGCCTCCCAATCTTATTAACTAAAATTTCTTTGATTAAAGGATCCAATTTAATAGAAACTAACATTAATACTTAAAGGGTTCTGTCATAATTCAATAGAAACTAACTTTAATACTTATAATGATTTTTTAAAGTAAAGTAAATAAATAAATCTGAAATTTGTATTACCCTAACCTTAAATGAATTTCGGTTAGTTGTGCCCTTACACACATGTGTACAAGCATCCCCCTAGTTCTTCCTTTGAGCGTGGCTCAACTTTAACACAACATAGGGAGCCAATCTCCCTCTTTCTTCGGCAAGGATTCGACACAACATGCCTTCCTCAGCTTGACAGCAACATCACACGCGAAGCTCCTCAACGTATTCTCCTTTGCTTGTTCCTTTTCATGCACAAAGGCTCGCTCCCCCTTCCTTCTGCAAATGATGGCCCTCGACGCTCTGCTTTCGTTTGTGACTCACCCCTGTATCTTCCTCCTTCCGCAAGTGGAGAAATCTCATGCTCGACTCCCTCGGTTCTTCCCCTATTCCTCCTTATACGAGCATTCCTCCTGTAAGTGACGCCCCATCGCTAGGTCATAGAACAACACATCTCGTCTTCTTTCTTTTCCTACGCACAGAGTGCTCTCGATTTCAACTTTCAGCAAGCGCCGTTCCGGCTAAGGTATGATAGCGTCCTCTTCCTCGGTGCGGTGTGATTTCTTTTGTGCAGGCGTTGAATCTCGGGTATGATAAGTGCGTGATTCCTCTCCTTTAATTGTCTTTTTTCTTTCTTTCTTTCTCCAGTTTCTGCTCTCGCTCGTTCTCTCTTTCAATTTATTCGAATGGGGTAATGGACTTCTAATGACAAAGCCTGTAGAGACGCTATTAACTGCCTTTTGATTAAATATGTATATATTAAATTTCAGTTATTACCTATGGTACATATTTAAATACTCGAGTTGTGAACAGTACATAACTGTATACACCCACTTACGGTACGTAATTTCTCCTCTTTATTGGCACTTGTTTTTTATTGTCAATTATATTCCCATGTAGAGCTCCTCCATTCTTCTTACCGTATTTTCCCCATTTTACATTTATATAACCCTATGTATTCTGCCCAACCCCCTTATTCTAATTGTTGCTGGAATTCAATTAATTACAGGACCCCACAGCGGTTGCTAACCCCCTTTCAGCGGTCAGGTCCTCTGAGAATCCTCGGAGAGAAGCATCCCATCCTCCCGCTCGTAGCAAGAGTGTGCTATCAGTATTTTTCCCCAAACCAAAATCTCTAAAGAAGAAAATAACCTATGTCTCATAAATTGTTCTCCAGGTGAATCTGTGGGGGCTTTAT
>NW_018216625.1:0-1611 GCF_001263595.1 Phalaenopsis equestris | reverse complement strand
AGTTTGAGTATGAACTTTTGTTGAAATCGGATCCGGTATGATTTCAAATTTGAATTTGGAAAATCATTTATTAAAAACATTTTGAGATTCATGCTCGACTAAAACTTGATGCTGACACATCATTAATAATATAAAATTTTAGGTGTTAGATATATGTAAATATATAAGAATTGTGTGGCGAGTATGTTTATCTCCCTAATCTTTAACCACCATCATTCATTTGATTGCTCTCTGAGTCGCTGCGTCGTCTCTACACATTTTAATTATTTTAATGTTATTATTATTTTATTTTATCTGTTGATTTAGGACTCTCTAGAAGAAATCAAAGGTAAGGGGCAATAAAATTAGCTTGCGTGTTGGATTGTGGAGGCTTTGTCTCTTGCGTAATCTGGTTGTCCACGATTGGGATATACTGACGAAATCTCGGAAGAGACTGAATGGGCATTTGCCAATTTGCTAATGCAACTATAAGTATGATATATTATGAATATCTAATAGTTTAATAGAATTGTGATATATATATATATATATATATCAAGAACGGGTCGCAAGATTTGGTTAATAAAATTCCAAGCCTTATAATTTATTTTATTCAAGATTGATGTGATATATAAATACGTAGTCAAAATTTCAATGATAATTATCATAATATGAATTTAGAATGTATTCATAATTAAATTATAATCAGAATATCACCGACGAAGCCTCCCGTCGTCACTAATTGGAATATGAAAAATTAGACGCAAGTGTTTTTATAGTTTGATCAATATTTATATTTAGGTTTATTTTATGAAGTATTGCATTTCTCTTTATTATTCTTAAAGTCTTAAAGAGAGCATGCGAGTTTCTATCTACTTTGATCAAGATAATGCTAGCAATTAGTATTAAAAACACACAAAAAATCAGATGGCCAAATCAGATCTTCTAACCCAAATAATCTAACACACTATAGAGCCTGATCACCACCAGCTGAGCCTGGGTTGGTTAGGTGGCCTCAGTAGCCCGGTCAGCAACTCGCCCCAAGTCTTTGATAACTCGTAACATGTTGGAAGGGCCCAGGAATTCCCTGATGGCAAGCTCAAGAGTTTATCTAATGAATAGTTCAAACATCATTTACAACATTTCAACACAAGCCAATCCAATGTCAAATGATTAGGCCATGAACTTGCTCAACTATTGATTCGGGTCCTATTCACAACCAACTCAATCTCAATGAGTTCGATAACCTGCTGACTCATTGATTTGCCCCATCTGTCAATTACCAATGGTGCTGCCTTAATAGTCATTATAACTTTGCATGCGCCGTAAAATGTGCCTCGATATGGACATTATCATGTACCTTTATTTTAATATCCATTTCATTCGTCTAATCAATATAACACATTACACATAAATGAGGGTTATATGTACAAAATGATATCACTAGCCATATAATAAAAAAAACTATATGAGCAAAATAGGAGTTTGAAAGCATTCTTTGATCCTCCACTATTCATTATATTTTTTCCCCCCAAACCACTAGTGTTTTTATCTTGATAGTATGTTTATGGATAAATTTGAATTCAACCTTAAACTTAAAAAAAATGTTAATTTATGCTGACTGGATATATA
>NW_018216624.1:0-1611 GCF_001263595.1 Phalaenopsis equestris | reverse complement strand
CAGTGAGTGGGAATGACAACGACAAAAGTTGAAAAGCGTGCGAAAGAGAGGGCTTTCCCGGGCCTTCGACTGCAAGGGGGAATGACGGACAACGAAGACAAGCAGCTGAAATGAGTGGCAGCCAATTGGGATGTGGCCGGAAAGGATGAAAACAAGTGAAGTTGGTGCCGACTGGAGTTGCATGGAGACAACGAGAGTGATGTCCGGTGGTTCCAACAACGAGGAAAGGCGGCAGTGACAACAAAGGGAGGGTTGCAGAGGATGAAAAATCTAGAATAAATAACTTCAAGAAATCGAATTACAGCTAGAGCACCTTTCTATCCTTGGGAGATGGTGCCAACTCAGACGAGTTACAGTCGTAACACGTTATCGCTTTCGGATACAACCTTAGATGGGGAAAATTAGAAGTCGATGACTGTCCTGATAGATAGATAAAAATTAAAAACTTGAACACATGAATCAAATATATAAGCCTTAGATAATTAGGGTGGGGCCCATTGTAGAAAGGAGGGAGTTGGTTGGCTTTCTCTCTTTCCTAGATCAATCAGTTCAAGCACTGTAATTATGAGGACCCCTCGAACACGCGTCTCGTGTCCAAAGTGGGAGAAGCTCTCACATTCTGCGTCCCATGCCAAACGTTATCGTGTGAGCTTCCTTGGGGTTCGAGGAGCTTTGACCACATCCGTCGAAGCTTTTATCTCCTCGTAGTATGGCGTCCAGTCAGTCACGTTGAAAGTGATAACAATGTAGCAATCTCCCAATAACTCAATTATATAGGCATTGTCATTCTAAAACATATATTGATAGAATAGTTATCCATTCTGTTTTGGCATAATCATAACTAGAACTGTACGTGGATGGGTATCCTCATGAATCAATCTTCAAACCATTAAACCTGAACTTGACTTTTTCCCCTCCTTGTACTCGTCCGAGTGTATTTGATAAACAAGTATGTAATGATGAATCAACTCTAATATGAAATCTATGACAAGTTGGATCACACCGAAGTATTACTGCTCGAAGATCTCTTTTTCTTCTCTGGTAGGACACGAATTTCATTGAGGAATTTTCTGCTTCACCAAGCTCATGAGACACTTTCTAAAGCTGTGATTCTTCCCTCTTGTCTAGCTATCTATTGGTGGTCACGCTGCTGAATTAAAAAATGTCTGAATAACTCCATATAATATTCCCAAGGTGGCACAAATGTGCCTCATCTCAGATATGCAGAAGAGACAACTCAGGAAGCAGTCTATATATATGAAAAGTCTGAATTTCTTTTAAATGGAGTTTTCATGTGTTTGGTGTCGATCTTGCAACCAATGAATTTTTCGGACATCCAATACTAGTCCTACTAATACTCCTCCCAACGCTGGCAGAAAGGAGGTTCGTGGCATCTAACATGATACTTTGCATGAGCGCTACCTCAAACTCACTATTTTCTAGAACAACCTTGATTAATCCAACTTGATCCTCTCTTGTGGGATTATCTTGAATCACTAGCGTCTCTACATCGTTGAATGACAATTGAGAATTCTCTCTGAAATCTTCATCTTCTCGCAGATCACTGTTTATATTTTGAACTGCTCCTTAGTCATGAAATAGATCATTACC
>NW_018216623.1:0-1611 GCF_001263595.1 Phalaenopsis equestris | reverse complement strand
TTTATCCATAAATTTAACATTTGTTTTCGCATCACAAGTATGATATGAGAACAAATTATAAATCAACATCATAAATTTTATACTATAAAATTAAAAAAAAATGTTAAATAAATTGATTACTTGAGCATGTTACATAAAAATAATATTATAATATGTTGATGAGAATTATAGATGATAAAAAATTTTCATCATAATTTCTCATTAAAAGTTTTTAAATTTGCTCTGAGATGAGTAAAATATTAATTATATGTACCCAATAACTTTTACAATTTTTTATTTATAAAAATTCCTCTTCAATTTCATGCCATCAAATTTTATTCAGTAAAAGTCATGTAGGGGTTAAAGTAAGAAGCAACCTAACTAATCTTTATTTACAAAATATAAGACAAATGACTCAACAAGTGATGACATAATTAAAAGTCCAATTGATGAAAATGTTAAAAACACCTTTGATACAATCTCAAATAGTGAGAAGAGCATATAAAATTTAAACTTAATTAATAACCAAATAAAAATATTTATATTGTGGAAGGTTATGACCTCAAAACCTGAATGTTAAGAGGGATACAAGCAAGCTAAATAAGTATCTAGTAACTATTGAACCATATATGTCCTCGAATTACACCAATGAAATAGAGCATTAGAAAGGAGAGAGTGTGTGAGGAGAGAGATTGAGAGAGCTAAGCAGCCGAGTTAATGAAAGGATGAGTTGGATGATAGAGACAAGTGGATTTCTTCTTAGCTCTAATGGATGAAAAATTCCCACAAATCTGACTACAATACACATTTAATATCTTATATTTTTAGAGGTTGATATTTATGAAAGCACTTATTGGAGCACATATCATCCCTACACCTCTAGGCATACATGGAAGTTTTATTGGTCATATCCCAACTAATAAAAGGGCCTTGGAGATATCATCTTGTAGCTTACTTCCTTAGTGAATAGAGGTGACTTCGTCCTTCGGTGATTCTTGTAATTGCCCCCCCATTACTCGGTCTTTCGTAATCGATCTCTCAAACTCAGCCATAATTGTTTAAAACTTCGAACTAGCCTTTTCTTCGTTCACGCCCAGATTGACTTGTCTATTTAATTGGCTCATATTGGAAGGCAGGCCGATAGGCATTCAACCTTCACTGGTCTGAGTACCCACTTTTGTTTGTACATATTTAGTTTCTCAATTATCTCGTATCATAGGAAGAAATGTTGTGACAAGAACGACTGAATAAATATAGTAATTAATCCTGACTTTTAATGAACGCTTATAATTTGAATACTCCATATGTTTCTTGAACTCATTTATTTTAGCATCTTCCATGACTTCTTAGATTATGTCATTTCTCGCTTGTCCATTTGGCCCTAGCAGATCTTACCTGATCACATATGAACATCCCAGATAAGGACCTGCTTCACAATATATTCCACAAGCTGAAGCAGTGATAATTTTAGTGATTTATTTCGTAGCAGACTGAATGTCCTTAACAGGTTAATTTTCCCAACCAGTTAAGGACATGTCACTATCACTGCTTCTTAACAGTATCACTAAAACAATTACCAGACAAGGTACTGCTTTTTAGTAAATTTAGAGAATTAGTGATAGTTTGGTAGAA
>NW_018216622.1:0-1610 GCF_001263595.1 Phalaenopsis equestris | reverse complement strand
CGCAACCATACAAAACAATATTGCAATATCATGAAAGCCATCTCTTGAACCTGTAGGGCACACATTTAGAATCTCATCTACCAGGTGGACAATTATGGGTTATATGTAAATATGTTGATAAAGATGTTGATTACTTGAGTAGATGAGGTTGTGAAACCCCATGAATAGAACAAAATTGAATTCTTGAACATTGACGAACCTTTTGGAGTAACAATTATAATTTACTAAAAACTCTAAAGTGTCGTTATATAAGCGCACTCCTAAGATGGGTAGCCCCTTAAGCAATTATACTAAATGGACAAAACAATAAAATCATTAGGCCAAAGTGAATAATATCTTGATGTTGAGATTTCAAGTTGTATCAACTCTTCCAAAGCGCATCCTTTTTTCTCCGCATGAGGCTATAACCTCATGGCACTTTGTTTATGCCTCTTTCTGAGGTGTACTTGAAGGTGCATGAGTTATTGTAATACTTTAAAATGTGATTTAGTTTTATTCAATTATTGTATTATTATTTTGAGCTGAATTCGAACATTTTCTAGTTTATATCCAAAGATAGTGATGAGTTTTTTCATATTACTATTAGTGATCACTAATCTTTGAAGCCTAACTTCCTTAGCATGATTTGAATTAATTGCATCATTTTAGATGTTTAGAGTTAAACACCATAAACTATTTTCTTCTCATTAACAAAGAAACAAAAAGTTGTTCCACCAAACTCATGGATTGAACTTAAAAAATATCGAAGGGTACCTCAAGAAGATTTAGTAACTTTGATTGCTTGTTTTGGATATCCAATAATTGGTTCTTGATGAAAGCGAGCTCATTAGAAGCATGCAAACAACATCCACGTAAACCATGTGCACCTACATCAACAACAGTAGAATCCACACTGTTCTGCTCCAGTGTTCTAAAGTCTTCAGAATCAATCTCTTCAGTGGCAGGTCCAGAATCGATGCTAATTACATTTGTAGAACTACCTTCATCAAGATATTCATTATTTGCAACCACATGTTTAGTCTCACAACTTCCACTAATAAAATCAACCATATTAGAATCTTTCTTTCCTTCCATTGTGTCTCTTTCATAAGTCGCATACAAGCATCTTGTTGCATTGTCATTTGCTAGATATTCCTTTCGAATAGTTAATCGTTGTGGTGCTTCATGATGATCATCAGTAGAAGAAGTTATGAGACTCTTTGGAAGAGATACTTCAATATGCCACTCATTTGAACCTTTATTTTGATAATCATGGATTTGATCGGGACAATTTTTCTTGATAGTTAAAGGAGTCCTCTTTTTAGTTGAATTGCTTGAACTGCCACTTAGTGTAGATATAGAACTAGTTTTAGTGGGTAAGTGTCTCCATCCACCATCACTAGTAAAACTAACATCAGCATCTTCTCCATTTACAATATCTGTTGCAACCAAAAGCATGATTCATGAGATGTGTGTATCACAATCAATCAAATCAAAATCAAGTAAAAAAGTGTTAAAATAATCCCCCAATTTTTTATATGGGATATCATTTTAATCCCAAAGTTTATAAAAGTGTTAAAATAGTCCCCACGCTCTTTAAATTGGAGCCGAAATAATCCTCTTTGGGGATT
>NW_018216621.1:0-1610 GCF_001263595.1 Phalaenopsis equestris | reverse complement strand
AACAACAACAACAATAATAATTTGTTACTATGATTGCTAAAATTCAAAAAATAAACCAAAACTTTTTCTTAAGAGAGATCATCAAAAGCCGACTTCGGCTTTGTATATACAAATAAATTTCTCAACAGAACATAGTAATTTTTCAAATAGTAATGTTCTGTTTTGCAATACATGAAGGGGGGAAAAATGGACCTCCAGCCGTTGTCCGGACGCAAGCTGGGTCCGGACAATGGAAGCAATATTTTCTCCCATCAGTTGAAGCATCGACGACAGGAAAAAGGCATTATATCATAAAATATATGATTTCCTCTTAAAAATACAAAATTTTGTTTAGAATAATTACAGACTTGCATCTCCATGCCCTATTTTTTGTACACTCACCTGGCTAATATCCACTACTGTAAAGAATAAAAAAATATAGAAACAATAAAAAAAAAATAAAAAGAAAAAAAAACATGGACAGAACCATACCAGAAACTAAGACTGCATCAACCAAATTAAGATGGCTTGGCCTCAAAAAAACCTGCAGCAGGAAGAAAAACTTCAATCACCGACAGAGATGAATTCCAAGATAAACTCATCATGACTCTAATGACATTAATCAGCTCCATTTGGATTGCCCAATATCTCTTAGGGGCTGTTTGTCTGCAAGTAAAATTTAATATTAACAGGATTTAGTGAATCCGCAGAACTCGCGTATCTTCCTGTTTGGATGGATTTAATAAATCTGGTGATAAATCTTATTAAAAACCTCTACCAAACAGCCCCATACGGTCGAATGGATGTGTAATCCAAGCATCTAAGAATATTAAAGTCACAGTTGAGCAGATTAATATCACTGATCATGAGTCTTCAAGCTAGGAGCTACAGGACAACTAAGTACCTCAGCGGATCCTTGTTTGGCATGATAGTTGCCAGCAACAGCGCTGCGTTCGGCTTTAATCATTTGTCCCCTGGACAGCCATGGAGGTTTCAGGCAAGATCCAGCACACTAGAATCTTTGTGCTGGTTGTCAATAATTTGTCAGTCATTGTTTATCTCAGGTTAAAAAAATCTCATCTCAAATCCTTCACATTTGGAGGTTTAGGCGTAGCCTCTGCCTGCTTCAGCTGATTACTCGCCTATCTTTTGTTACCAAAATAAAAAGCAAAAACCGAATGCGAGCAAGTGCTTCTTCTCCTTGGCCTCCTTCCTCGTTTCCTTTTGTTTTTTCAGGCCTAGCGTGTGTTGGGGGAGACGATTTTTATTTGATGGATTTGGAGCTTTTGGACTTCTCTATTTCAGCCTCTTTCTGGGCTTTCTTCTTGTCGAGTTCAGCCTCTTTGCAGTTTTCCTGGTGTGCTCGCCGAAACATTTGGACGAAGGTAGTGAGCGTTGAGATTACTGCATTAAGGAGGACATGGTTAAGGCTTGTAAGGAATTATCATTTATTGTCTGATATAGAACTGCCTTATGCCTCATGGTGGTATTGTAATACCCAGTTTTTTTAGAAGGAACAAGTGTAAAATATCATATATAAATTATAAATAAAATTTTAACTTTTATGAAAATTATAAAAAAAATCATTTTATTGCATTTTACACTACAAGGCCATATTTTATATATATATA
>NW_018216620.1:0-1610 GCF_001263595.1 Phalaenopsis equestris | reverse complement strand
AAAAAAAAAATACTCTACACATGATAAAGAGTTTTATGCCATTATCAAGTCCTTAAAACATTGGATGCATTATCAATTGTACAGGAAATTTATCCCACATATTGATAAAAATGCCTTCTAGTTTATCAACACCCAGCTAAGTAAATCTTATGGCAATGCAATGCATGAAATTTCTATAGAATTATTCAGTTGCCTTGAAATAAAATCCTAACCAAAATGATAGACCATCATTCTTAAAATATCAAACGCCTTTTTTAATAGGCTTAAAAGGGGAAACTTGGATATTCAATTTTTCATATCATTTATTTAGAGCATCTAGACAAAAGCTTAGCATTACAGAGCTCGTTTTCAGTGACCAAAAGCTACTTTTATATAGGAAAGCAATTGTGTATATCGAGATTATCTAGTGCAAAATTTCTTACAGCTGAGCTGTATTTTGGTGGTACAGCAGACCTCTTTGGCAAGGATTGTGAGAGAGATGTTCAAGGTTAATGTTATAATAACAAGCAAGCCAAATCCACAAAATAACGATAAGAAAATGCATTGCATTGCCCATTCCTTAAAAACTTTAGCAGGATTTATCAATAAATTTTATCCGAGGATTACAAAGGATTACAAGAGTACATGAAAACATTTTTATGATATTGGACTGATTCTGAAGGATGTCATGCCTCTTACTTTGCTCAAAAACACATAATGCATCCCTGCTAATCCTAAGAGAACAAAACAAAACGTTATAGAAAGAGATCACCAGCTGCAAGAAATAGAGAAATGGAATGACAGAGCCATACCCGGCCAAAAGCATTGTCATCGTGGCCGATGGAGACCAGATCTGCAACATCCTTCTTAAGACACCTCTCGATCGCATGCTTCTTTCTCCGGATTGTCTCCAGCCTGCACTTTATGCACTTCACCGAATGTTTGCTGCCACCAACACATCAACTCAATCACAAATCCATCAAACTAAAACCTACCCTAAAATCCAAAACCAAAATGTTTACCATTTGTTTGAGAACTTGGGGCCGAGAAGCATGTCGAACATCCTCTCTGTCTCTCTCGCAAGCTCACTTTCCTCAAAGAAACGGTAATGAGAAAAATGGTAGAGTAGATTGAAGACTCAATGCTATCATTAAAACTGAGAGCTCTGGCATTGTAGAGCCGTTCGAAGGGCAGAGACGAGCTCCGGGAAGCAAGAAGATGGACGGCGGCGAAGCAAACTGTGATCTGTAAGGGCAGGTGGGACAGCTAGGAGAAAGCAAGAGAAATTACACATGTACTGATAGGTTTAACACAATTTTTTATATTTATTAAAATAATACGTTAATTATATTATTTAAATATTAAAATGTTATATAAATAAGTATAAAACTTTAATAAAAATACCAGTAAATTGCAGATAAAGTATAGTATGAATTGTGTGCTATGTATGCAGGGGTATCAATTCCAGTCAGCGAGTCGGGGTAGGGTCCGACCGAAAAATGACTCGACCGGGTAGGGTCCACTCGAACCCAACTTGAATCATAAATAGGTCAAAAACTAAGATATAAACCTGAGCTTGAACCTCAAATTCAAACCAACCCGAAATTTCATGCTTATTCAAGTCAATTTTG
>NW_018216619.1:0-1609 GCF_001263595.1 Phalaenopsis equestris | reverse complement strand
TTTTTTTGACAACCATTATGAAAATTTAAATGTGAAATCGGTAAATTTATAAAAACTGGGTGCTATTATGTAATTTTTATATAAACTCACTTCTGCGGAATGAAATCAATGCTGCTGGCTTCCTATGCCTCTCCACCTTCTTCCCCGTCTTCCTCACCCTCCGCCATTGCTCCCTTATACTGATAGAATTTAGCACAAACCAAAAAATACAGAAAATTCAGCATCCCCAAAACCGCAATGAGATAATAATAATAATCCAATCTCCCCTGATCCAAATCATCTTCCAGCCAGCTCCTCCTCCCTTCACCACCCGTCACCTTCCTCACCACCGAAACCAGAAACAGACTCAGATAACTCGCCCCTGCTAAGCACAGGAAAACCAGAGATCCTCCCATGGTCAACAAATGCTCCGGAAACTCCCGATTATAGAACTCAATCTGCCCCACATAATTGAAAGCTTCCGATACTCCCATCACCGTCAGCTGCGGCGAAAGCCACAGCACCGACATCATCGTCTTCCTCTCCCTCCTCCTCCACTCCACCAGTCCGGCCAACACCATCGACAGTACTGACAGCAGGAGCCCCGTCCCCTGTCTCTGGAGCAGAGTAATCCCCTGTTCCAGCTTCGTTACCCTTCGCAAAAAGGGAACCAGAATCCGATCGTAGATCGGGAGGAAGATGGAGAGTGCGAGCAAGTTGAATGGGCTTACCGCTGCCGGCGGGATGGCGAATCGGGGGCCAATGTGGCGGTCCATTTTCATTGACTGAAGAACGATGAAAGTCCACTGTTGGGACAGAACGGTGAAGAACAGGACTCCAGAGATCCAAATGGGGGTTATGCTTATCAAACATTTGACCTCCTCGATCTGCTGCACGCTGCAGAGTCTCCATGGACGCGCACAAGAGCCGTCCTCAATGCGCACCTCTCCGGGAAGCTCGATGGCGGCGTTGTTTAAAAATCTGAACTTTGGCGTCAGGGGGAGCTTCGTGATCAGGCCATGGCGCGGGGGAGGATTGTGAAGCAGGGCGGTGGAGGAGAGGCGAAGGCGGCGCTTGCGGAAAGCGGCGACAAAGACTTGAGCTATTCCGGAAAAGATGCTGCCTTGGGGAACGACGTGGGTGTAGAGAGGGGTGCCGAGGAAGAAGAGGATGACGGCGAGGAGCATGAGGGCGGCAGGGATGCCGAAGCCGATGGGCCAGGAGATGGAGTTCTGGATGTAGACGAGGAAGGTCATGGAGAAGAAGAGGGCGAGGCAGCTGGAAAAGTAGTACCAGTTGTAGAAGCTGTTGAGGGATTGACGGCCGTGCCTGGTGGAGCGGTCGAATTGGTCGACGCCGAAGAGGAGGCTGCAGGGGCGGATTCCGGCGGCTCCGGCGATGAGAAGGGCCATGGAGAAGTAGAGTGGAGCCAGGCGGGAAGGGGAAGGGGAGGGGCAGCGGTCGGTTTCCGGGCATTTTGGGGGACGGAGTTGGGGCAGGGAGGCGCTCAGGGTAAGCATAACTATTCCCTGCAGAAAGAAGAGGGGACATAAATGTATGAAAATATTTTTATAAAACAAATTTCTCCTCCATTATTGTGAATATTCTAAAACATATTAATAAAACTAAT
>NW_018216618.1:0-1609 GCF_001263595.1 Phalaenopsis equestris | reverse complement strand
CCTGCACTGTCTGACATGTCGCTCCACATCTCTCGTTGGTTTGGGCCAAAAAAATGCTTCCTTAAGATGGCGAGGGTAAGTTGCTAATCCTCCGTTGTGGCTCTTCCAGACAATGGCTTCTCTTAGTGAACATCTGAGAATGCATAACTGCCTCTGGTGGAACAAGTATTCATCTGTGCAGTAATATTGCCCTATTGGCTTCTCCTGACATTCTTTGAAATCTTCGTTTGTTTCATATAGAACCCTTATGAGCTTGAAGCCCACAACTCGGACATGCATGGATGTGATCAACAGATTTCGACGAATCAGTGCATTGGCTACGCGGTCCGCCTTGTGTTTCAGCACAAACTGAAATGAGGCTAGAAATTCCACTCAAGTGGCATATTGGTCCTCTAGTTTGCTATAGCTATTCAGGAATTTTTTGGGCTCTTAATCTGTAAATAAGGTGAACGTGTTCGTTAGTAGGAAATAACTTCAATGCTCCAAGGCCTTAACAATAGCATAGAATTCCTAGTCATATATCGAGCATTTCCTCCTAAACTCATTCAATTTCTCACTAAAGAAGGCAATGAGTTGTCCTCGATGGCTCAGCACTGCTCCAACCCCAATGCCTCAAAAAGTTGGTTGAAGTCTATAGGGCTAGCATGGGTTCCCGAGCTACCTTTTTCTTTAATATGTCAAAATTGTCCTGAACTGTTGTTGTCCAGACAAATTCCTTCAAAAGTTCAGTCAGAGGGGAGGTGATAACGTTGAAGTTCCTAATGAATCTCCAATAGAAGGATGCTAGCCCAAAAAATTGCCACCGCAAGGTGAACAATTGCAGGACGGTCCAGTTGATGATGACTTCTATCTTTGCGGGAAGCATCTGAATGTCTGCATTAAATATGATGACCCAAAAAGCATACATGGTTGGTCATGAAGTGACATTTCTTTGAATAGGCATATAGTTGCTCGGCTCACAGTAGCTCGAACATTGTCTTCAGGTGGTGCAAGTGATCCTTCTCCGATCGGCCGTAACTAGAATGTTGTCAAAGTAGACGACAACAAACTTTCCAAAGTGAGGCCAAAATATCTGGTTCATTAATCTCATGACAGTGTTGAGTGCATCCGACAGGCGAAAATGCACAATGATCCACTTATAAAGTCTGTCACATGTCTTGAAGATGGTCTTCCACTCCCCTCCTGACCTCATTCGTATTTACTGATATTCGTTACCTAAGTTGATCTTCGAAAAGATAGTAGCTCCGTATAGCTGGTCTAAAAGATCATATAAGCGGGGTATAGAAAATTGGTACTTGATGTTAATCTTGTTGATGACTCGGTCGTGGATGCACATCTGCCAAAATCCATCTGTTTTAGGCATCATCAAGGCAAGAATTGCACATGAGCTGGTGCTTTGATGGACTAGCCCCCTTGTGATGAGATCTTGCACTTGTTGTAGCTCTTCGTATTCCGCAAGTCTCGATCTATAGGTTGGTCAGTTTGACAATAAGGTAAGGGTCCTAGTATAGGGTTTATGACGTGTTGGATGTGCTTTAGTGGTGGTAACCCCTCCGGTAAGTTGTCGGTGGTTACATCCTGAAAATTTTGTGGTAATGATCACAGTAGT
>NW_018216617.1:0-1608 GCF_001263595.1 Phalaenopsis equestris | reverse complement strand
TTTTAATAAAGTAATATTTAATTAAATGTGAAAGAATGTTTAGTGTGACATATAATATTACGTGATGCCTCGATTTCCGTGCCTATCTTGTAAATAGAGCACAAGCTTGTCTTTTACTCTTTACAATTTCTAATTTTCCTTTCAATGCTTTCCAATTCCTCTTCATTTCTCCTATCTTTTGACTGCTCCCTCGCTCTGATATGATGGCTCCCAAGTAGTCTCCCACTCTCTTTCAAAAATAATTGGTCCTTCAACGAGAGATGTGAAGGAGATGCAAGAGCTGTAAGTTTTTAATGATAATATCTTGCTTTGAAAGGTATTGAGGTTAACACACACGATAGATGATGCTGGTACAGATTTGGCCTTCTATTGGGACCAATTCAAGTATGGCCTCCGCTACCCCTGTGTACCAAACTTGTGAGAATTTTTATTAAATATGGGGTTATTCTAGCACAAGTTCTGCTAAACTCTACTGCGACAATCTTGACCTTCATCATTTTCTATTGTCGGGGAAGCATCCCTTAGTTGATCGATCTGTTTAGCTATTTTTATTCATATAAGGGTTGATAAGGAAGGCTTTTCCATGTTTTCAACTCACAAGAAACTTTAATTTTTTGGAGTTGAAAATAAGATAAAGAATTGGAGGAAATAATCTATGATTGCTTCTTGCTTTGATGACTAGGAGATCATGACCATGTTGACAGACATAGAGTGGGACAAGTTAAAGTCTCTCCCAAGGAACTGCATGCCGCTGAAGCAATGTTGAACTGACATTGACTTTCAGTTCCTCAATAGGATGCTGAGAAGACAGTTGCTCATGTATTGAACGGTGAAATGACTCAAGATTTATGGCTAGTTTCTAATGTTATCGAGGCCATCCGGGCGAAAGCGGTAAGGGGAAAAGTTGTTTGCCAAACAACAGAAGCCGAAGCTCTCCCCTGAAAGTAGTTACTTTCATTGACACTTCTGTTTTGAAAGATTTGCCCCTTAGTGCATTTGCCTTTGCCACAACTGACACCAACGATATGAAATTTATTATTTATGAAGATCTGGGCAGCGAAGATGTTCTGTATTCATAGGTTCATCTACCACAACCTTATTGACCCTAAATTCTATGACTCTGATGAGTTCTCTGCCTTAATTCTAGACATGCTCAAAGAATCTTCCGAAGAGATTCAAGGTTTTGGTAGCAAAGATCGGTTGACTACTTGTTAGTACCTAGTCCAAGAAAGACTTTGTAAACTCTTTTTTTTTTTGAAAAATTGAAGGAAAGTTATTATTATAATTCCTTCTTGTATATGAAAAACTTGTTCAATTTTGCTTGTAATTTATTTCAAATTGCTTACGACTTAATTAATTGTGTTCTCACCTTATAAGAGAGTCTGTTGCTTTAGTCAGTCGTAGAAGTATCTCATTCAACCCTTTCGATTGCATTGTCACCTATGGAGAGACTCACACTTAAGACGTTCTTTATGAAATACCAAAGATATTGTCATTGTCATACGTTTTGATCGCTCTCAGGACTAAATCATAAACATTGAATAGTGCATATTTTCACCTCAACCAACTATTAATTTTTAAAGATCCGATCAACTCAAATTATTGACT
>NW_018216616.1:0-1608 GCF_001263595.1 Phalaenopsis equestris | reverse complement strand
ACACAAGCACACTTAATTTTGGAGTTTTTGATGAAATTGAAACTAGTATAACAAAATGAGTTCTAATATTTGATAGTTTAGTTTCATTCTACTTAAGGGTTTCACAATTCTCTCTAATTAACTGATGTCCTTCATCTGTGTTCCTTAACAAAAATCATCTGCCAATTAGATAGAGTTCTAGATTTGGCCCCTGCAAATTCAAATAGGTGCTCCCATGATTTATCATTTTATTCTGCATGACACTTAGTTCCCATATTCAAATTGATGTATACTTCGATACTGTTAGCAACAATCTGAATTCTCTGCTTTGGCTTAATCGCCTCACGATTTTGTCCAAGTGGTGTAACTTCCCAGAAGGCCACTGAAACTAAGAGTGACACTCAATTTTTGAATCTTTTATCAAATTATGATCATTACACTAAAATAGATCATAATGTTTAAGAGTTTAACTTCATTCTACTTTATAATATTTCAGACCATTATTCATACGCACCACTAGCATCTCCTAAATCTCTCCATCCACTATTATTATGATCACTAGCCTCTTAATGTATTTGATGATGAAAAAAAAAATTATAGTTTTTAGGAAGAGATCATATACATATTATGTTTATATAATCTTATCTATGTAGGAGAAAATGTATTTCATTTATAAATTTTAGTAGCAATAATATTTTTATATGATATGAATGCGGGAATTGTTAGTCCACATAACTTTAATGCCCCCTTTTTTCAAATACATATATACTATTACTATGGTATTAAATATGTATGTTTTCTTAAGTTATCCAATCCAAAAGCTCTTAAATAAACCAAAAAACAAGAAGTGTGAAAGCGGAGAAAAGAGAGCCGTTGCATTTGAATTGTTCAACGCGCGCTGACCCCAACTCACCGACTCAGGGAAAATAAATGAACATGCTAAGAATTTCAAATTTTGTCAGATGATGCAGAGATATCATAAGTTCGTTGTTCCATCACCACCTTACCTATACATGAAATGTGAAAAGCAAAGTTTAGTTATTAGATATGTAAATACCTGAAAATTTGGTGGTATGTTTGTGATTGCCCCATTTTTTAATCATGTATTAGTATATTTAATTCTACAAAGGACTAACACCACTAGAAACCAATGTAATTAATGTAATTTGTAAAGTTAACTAAAATTATAGTTAGCCCTATCATTCTAAGAAGAACTAATGTCATTAGATAATTAAATCAAATCAATATTTGTTAAAGAAAGTTGTTATGTTTCGTGCTTAAACTCGCAGGCTAGATTAAAACAAAGTGAATAATCACAATGCAACAAAATTCGAGTGCTCGTGCTGCTCGAAAAACAGACGAGAAATTATTTGCATCTAATATATTTGGGCGAGTAACAAGCACTTGCACTTACTTGATTTCAATCAAACACATTTTTATTGAATGGTTGGGATTGAATATATCAGAACCAGAATGATTTTGCCTCAAGTTATTTGATGCAAATCTAGTAAAACAATGAGGAATTATTGGTTGGGATTTAGTTGGTAAATGTGGACTTTCAGAGAGGAACAATGTCAAATTGAAAGTATAGAGAATAATGATACTCTTTAAATTTGAAAAAAAATATTA
>NW_018216615.1:0-1608 GCF_001263595.1 Phalaenopsis equestris | reverse complement strand
TCCTCAGCTAGAGAGTTTTGCCTCCTACCGTCGTTTAGTGAACACAGAGGTAGCAAAAGAAAAATGAATTAAGATCCCCTTAAAGCCCACGAAATGAGCAAACACACGCACGATAGATTGCGGCCATTAATATTATTATTTTGTTATTTAAAAGTGATCAGGCTTTGTTAACTTTTAATCTTATTTAACAAGTTAATGGTGCTTATAAAGTTCATTTATTTTTGGAAAACTCAAGACCATATTGAACTAATAAAATTCATCAGAAAAAAAAATAATGGCATACTTATAACAAACGAAGATTTCGATGCATACCACTCATATCCTATGTATTTACATATCTAGCACTTAAAACTTCAATCTTTACAAACATGCCGACTTACATATGCTTGGAAAGATGTATTTCACTTCAAGGTTAAGATTATGATATTTCTTATGTGATATTAAAGATTTAGGTGGTATAAAAAGCAAAGTATAGGTGTTAGATATATGAATACGTAAGAATTAGGTGGTATGTATATAAATGCCCCAAAACAAAAATAATAATATGAATGGGAGCACGATAGGGGGAGAGTGTTTAGAAGTTTGAAGAATTGTAAAACACTATCTTCTGCACAATAGCTGTTCATATAAGCAATGAAGCAACATCAGATAACTATCGCCTTTAGACCGACACCATCTAAAAATTATCTTTGGACCATTACCACTAAATTTAGTTGTATGACTGTCCCAGATAAAGTGCCATCGCCTGTTTGTTATCATCAAATTGCTATAGCCTAGTTGTTATCATCAAATTGTCATCGTCAGATGATTATGGTTAGGCTAACATTGCCCACCAAATTTTGCTTGGCCTCTACTACACGTTCACAAACGTCGAATTATGGTCTCCCGAGTATTGTCGGCTGACCACCATCATCTAAAAAAGGTCATCTGATCATCATTACCTCGATATAGTCTCTCAATAATTGTCAGTAGAGCACGATCTTCTGATTAACATTCATCAATTATGGCCTTCCAACTACGGCCTCCTTACCACCGTTACACGACTAATATTTCTTGATTACCATAATCAAATTACAATTGTCCAGCCTCCATTGCCAGACTTTAACCTTCAGATCATTTGTCATTCACCAACCACCGCTTAATCACTATTATCCAATTATAACTTTCTAACATTTGTTGCTCGATTATAGCCTCTTAGCCACCATCATACGATTGTAGTCGCCCAACCATGAGCTCTTTACTATACTTTTGTCCAACTTTAACTTCTTAATCACCATCAATAGACTATAGTCACCAGATTATTGTTACCTAACCATCATTACCTGACAATAGTCACTTGGCTATCATTGCCCCACTATAACTTCTTTAGTTTTAGTAGCCTATTTTATCATGTAATGTCGTTTAATCTATCTGATGTTCTCACAATATTTCTTCTGATACTAAGACTCATAATAACGACTTGTGAGATTGTAGAAGAGTATTATATTCAAATTCTCAAGTGGCTTGTGTTATTCTTGGTAAAGAATGTCATAGTCCGGTCCAAGGCTTAGAATTAACTAATGCTAGAACCAGCAATTGAAGAGAAAATTTTATTTCTTCTTAATGATT
>NW_018216614.1:0-1608 GCF_001263595.1 Phalaenopsis equestris | reverse complement strand
CCCCCACCCTCACCCCACCCAACTTATAGCCACGATGTCCAAGAAAGAGGGTAAATTAGCCATGTTTCCATTATGGAGCAGACAATCTCATGGCCAAGGATTCATTTGGAGCTACCCTTGAATGCTTTTCCTCAAGACAAAGGGCAAAGGACAAAGGACATATGAGGAGGTGACTGATTTGTCCATTCAATTTGGCCTAGTTCACTCTATGTGGCACATGGACTTACCACCAGGAGGTGAACGAGGTGTCCTAAACCACTGCAGAACTACTAACTTGCCTCTCTCACCTGAAAATCATGTTAAGTAAGCCTGGAATGGTGGCCTAAAGGGACAAATTGCCTAGTTCTTATTTGTGTGTTTGCTGACTTAACATACATGGCTGCCATGGTGGCAACAATTTGTTAGCTGAGATAGCCTGCAAAGGGTTGGTGAGCTATCTAGATCTTAATATAACAAATGAGAAAGTTGGGTTCTTCCTTGGGAGGATCCATGTGGTGGCTAAGTCATGGAGGGGATTACTTGTTTAGCTAGTTCATGGTAATTGGGCTCGACTACCCTATTTGGTTGTTCTTGGGTACACTTAATCTGCCATAGATGTCTGACATAAATGCACAACAAATATAGAGGTTAAGGTGCACCACTTGTCTAAGGTTTAGGTTAGGTTTAATTTTGGTTTAAGTTTATCTTAGTATCAAAGTTTAGGTAATTTTAAACCTAGGTTTAGTTTAAATAGTTTTAGTTTTAATTAGGCTAAATTAAGCTTAAATTTAATTGTAGTTTTAATTTAGGTTTAATTAGGATTAGTAGCTTACTTTATGGTTTTAGTTCAATTTGATGTCTAGTGCAATTTACCATTAATTTATTTAGCTGACCTTAAATTTGGTTTTAGCTTAAGTTCAGTATTGATAGTAACTTAATTATCCTAAGGTTAAATTGGATTAAGTTTATATCAGTTTTGTATTTAGAGTTTAAATTGGCTTATAATTTTGTTTGATTAAGCCTTGTTTGATTTTAAATAAATAGGTTATAGCTCAGTTTAGTTTTAGGTTTTGATTCAGTGATATTAAAGCTTAGATTTGATTTTTTTTTACTTATATAACATTATATTATATGTTAGGTTTAGTTTTAGGTTAAGTTAAGTTTTAAGTTATCGTTTAGTTATATGGTTAAGTTTAATTTAAGTTAAGAGTTGATTCAAATTCCAAATTGGCTTACTCAATTTAGATTTAGACTAAAATGATCTCATGTTTTAAATTAATTAACTTGAACTTAATTTAAGTTACTTTTAGATTGAAGTTGCGATTAATTTTAGTTTTGGGTGTAGATTGAGATTTATTTGTGGTTTAGTTAGCTTGGATTTTAACTTTGAATAAATTTAATTTAAAAACTAAAATTGTTTTAGTTTGGGTCCATTTTATTGTAAAATAACTATGGTACAAATTTAAGTTTTAAATTTAGCTTAAATTAAATTAAATTAAATTTTAAATTTTTTTTAATCATATATTGAGCCAATCCTAAATCTACCTAAGCCAATCCAAGAATCGACTAGATCAAACCTAAGATAATTCTAAGTTATCCCAAGACCTGAAGTGACCTAACCACTAGGCC
>NW_018216613.1:0-1608 GCF_001263595.1 Phalaenopsis equestris | reverse complement strand
TAATTTTTTGGCCATTTAAGAAGGCATATAAGTTGATTGAAAAAATCGCTATTAATAAATTTTAATGGCTTTCTGAAAGAGTGAACAAAAAAAAATGTTAGTATGCATTACACTGATGTACTGGCAATAATGACTTCATAAGTGACTATTATATCAAAGAAATTAAATAAGTTAGGCCTAAATCAAATATAAAGGGCACATAAAAGTGATGATACTTCTTAGAAACTAGTAGGAGAAACATATATTTCTAATATGAAACCTATGAATTTGCTTAACAACTAACCAAACAACTCTTACCCTAGAACATAAAATTCGTGCAAGAAAACATTTAAAATTCAAATAAAATATTAATAAAAATACATAAAATAATAATTCGGCTAGCAACCAAAAAATTTTGTATGGCTATTCAAACAATCAGACTAAAAATATTCATAACCTAAGATCTAGTTATGCACTAGGATTCACTTTAATTAAATGATTAAAAGAGAATAAGTAATCCTTAGAAAAATTTGTGTTATAAATAGGTAGCCAATTACATAATCAAGCTGTAATTAGAAGGAATATTACGACACAACTAGGGAAACTAACTAACTCAAAAAGTAATAAATCCTAAGAATCTTACCAAGAAATATTGAAATAAATCCTAAAGAAAATGGTAAGCAACAATGTAAGATAATCTAACTTAAGAGTGGGAAAGAATTGAAAGATTATACTAGATCTAAAAATAGGGTAGAAGAAGATATTTCTAAACATGAACATGAACTTGAAATGGAACATACACTAAAATTCAAAAAGTATTAATGGATTTAAGAAATTTAGAAAATAAACCTGTAAAAGAAAAAGCGAAGAAGAAAATGATAGTAAGCATATAGAAAAACTCCCTCCATCATATTTCTAATGACTCTAAAATACAAATTAGATAAATAGTTTTTTAGATTTTATAAGTTGTTCATGACACTCACTATCAATAGCCCATTTACTTGGGCATTTGACTAAATGCTTAGTGTATGAAATTTATGAAAAATACTCTAAATAAAAAATACACATTACGTTAATTTAAAATGGTGGCTCTAAGAGATAAATATGTTGCAATCATCTAGAAGCATTTACTCCAAAAGCTTACGAATCTTGATAGATTCACCATACTATGCACTATAGGAGATATGTTCTTTAAAAAAGGCTTGTGTGACTTATACTCCATTATCAATCTCATGTCTTTTTTCCTTTTTTAGAGTATCGACAATATGATAAAGACAACCCACCGCTATCAACCTATAATCAGTAAATTGTTCTTTGACTTACACTAAGAGGTGAAAAAGGATATGCTAGCTAATGTTCATAAGTTCATCTTCACATCATACTTTATTGTACTAAATAACGAAGCAAATAAAAAAACCACCTATAATTCTATGAGAGATTGAGAAAAAGAATAATAAATTTAATATTTTAAAATATATGCAATCTCTTGACCAATGTCAATGGATATATGTGGTGGATGGATTAGTGGAAAGTTGAGCTCTTATCATTTGGAAGATGATCTATTAGAGTAAGTTTTGACTTTGGAGGACTTAGATGTAGATAAGAAACATCTTGCTCTATAATTACAAG
>NW_018216612.1:0-1607 GCF_001263595.1 Phalaenopsis equestris | reverse complement strand
AATCTTGACTAAAAATCATATAAAATTAATTATTATAAATAATACTAATAATCATTAATATTCCCTCAATTTAAGCTAACTTATTTTTTGTAAGGGCTTTATTTTTGAATTGCATTAACCTGAGTAGAAGATTGGTGCTAGTATAGTGCCCTAACAAGTATACCCATGCACAACCTCAACAATAGTAAAAAACTTCTGATATAAGGAGCTTAAATATGAAATGAAGAGGGTAAGGTCAAATGCAACTATGTATCATTGCTTGCAACGAACGTCTAGGCCATCTTCCTCCTTTTGGGACACCAGGATGACTATAAACTTAATATCAACCACCTCTATTTTGATAAAATACACCCATAGAGTCCACAAGCTATTATTTCAAGAATGAGGCGCATATATGTAAATGTCGTGTGTTCGAGACCCATCAATCCAAACATAGAGATGAATCTGCTACTGGAAACACATTCATTAATGGTTGAAAGATCCCTCAAGAAATATAGGGATTCCATCGGTAAATGATTTTTTAACAGATTTATGACATAATTAGGGTTGTTAGAATATCTGTGGTCTAAAATGCATGAAGATGACTAGATATTTTTGTTGACAAGAAAAAAATATTCATTTGTTATACCAAATTAGAAAAAAATAGCAAAAATATGGTGGAAATTTCCATCGAGAACCGAACAACTAATTTTTTGGCTAAAATATTCATCGATCTAGTTTGTATCGATAAGCCGACTAACAATTCTATCGATTTGATCAATATTGGCATTACTGTTAGATAAGTTAGCCAAAAGTCCACTAAAAACATATACTAAAAAATATATAGACACTCAAGCCTAACAAGATTTATTCATCTATAATTGCATCAAAAATTACAATACAACTCAATTCATAAGATCTTAGAAGGAAATAATACCACACAGAGATATCCACAATGAAGAAAAGCATAATAATCAATACAGAAGTTTCTCCAGAGAAAATGTATATACGATTATATGTCTAAATAAAATAATAACAATCAATATAAACTAAAAAGTAATATCTACTCATAGGGACCTAGCCAAAGTGCAGGGAGTTACCCAAGCCCCCATAGTTTGAAGCACAACTTTGTACTGCCTGCTACATCATCTTGACATAGTCAGGAAAGGCCCGTGCTCTGCTCAACTGATCGTGGAGGGATCTAGCTGGTGATGGTAGAGCTATGCTGGTAGGGTTGTGGGAAGCAGGTGATGTCAAGGATGGAGTAGCAAGCTAGACTAGAACAAGTGTGAAGGTCATAGTGGGGACTGACATTGTTGCTCGTATGGAAGTTGGGGCTCTAGATTGCCCTCTTCTTCAACTTAAAGACGCTCAGGATAGGTATGCGATAAAGCTGACCTTCACTAACACCTGAAGCCATTTGTAATAAGAAGAAATACATTGATCAATACAAAAAAGAAAAAAAAATTAAGAAAAAAAAAAGAAAAAATATGAGTAAAAGTAGAAAATGTAACAAGTAAAAGTATGAAACATAATAAATAAGAACATAAAGTACAAGAAATAAAAGAATAAAATATAGTATTTAAAAATTAAAAATACAAAAGTTAAAATAAAGAAATTGAAAACTA
>NW_018216611.1:0-1607 GCF_001263595.1 Phalaenopsis equestris | reverse complement strand
TAATATATTTTGAGTATATTTTATATTAATATTTTGTAAAACAAGCCGACTTGCAAGCTAACGAGTTGAGTCGGATCTAACTTGAGCTTAACTTGTTAGCTCATCAAGCTATCTTCACGAGCCACTTCTCCAGCAAGCTCACTACTTAACTAATTTACACCCCTAGTCCCGAATATTGGCCCCTCCCCCTCATCATTTGTCCTGGAAGAATACTAAATGTATGAATAAATTTTGTATATATTAGATAAAATTATTATAAATAAGCTAATTAAATAAATATTTAGTAGCCGTTCTAAGAATATTTACTATATAATTCTAAAGTTTCTTAGAACTCGGACTTGCTAGTTGCCTTATAAATAGCAATTCATTGGAAGAAAAATAAGTACTCCGGCCACAATTCAACCAGAACAAATCATTAGAGCACCCATCAAAGATTTTTTGAATAAGTTGGGCATCCAAATCCAACCATTTGAAGTTCCACATTTTATTATGCATTAAAGTTAAACACTAAGCAAAAGTGCCCAAATTTGATTGCCTAGAACTCTTTTGAAGAAGAAATTATTATATTTGGTGTCTGCATGTGTCTGGACATCAGCGACGATCCAACCACATCACAATCAGACCACATAAAATGCACGATAATGTGATCTGATCATTATCGTTGTTCGGACGTATAGTTCATCATATATAATAATTTTCTCTTTTTGACGTGCCTCAAACATGAGTAAGATCTGCTATATAGATTTAGCAATAATTTCCCCTTTTTATATAATTTTTTTCAGAAGATTTGAAAATGAATATTATATTTGCCTGCATTTTTTAATTTAGTAACTTTCTTTGCCTTGCTAGAGTGTGTGCTTATATATATATATAAATATATATAATCTTAACCAAGGACTAGATGCATGCAAATGAATACTAAGGTTAACTTTTTGGGTTTGATGAGCACATGGTTGCAAGCCTACATTCCAATTACTTTGATGACCGGAGCTTTTGTTTTCTTCTCACATTTCATCTCGAAAGTCGCAGATTGAATGCATGCAAGTCTGAGAATTCTTCTTGAGAAAGATGAAGCCTTTACAGCGTAACAACTTGTCATCTTGTCTTTGGACGTACTACAAGCTTAAGGATCAATGGATAACTTTATCATGGATATATTTTACTCATCTTTCTTGACGTTACATGCTTCTCTTTATATGCTTTCCAATGATTCTTATTCTCTATGCTACCCTATAGTTTTATTTATGCTTTCTTACATAAACAAGCTAGTATTTTTGGGGAAGCAAATGCTCAGCTTTTTGTCTATGCCAGCCTATCTCATATATAATATTTGAATGTTAATATTTCTCACATATATACATCTGAATTTGTAGCAATAGAATGGTGACAAAGTTGCCAGCCTTGAGTTAGTAATAGATTGACAGAGATCCTGTATCGTTGAAGTCCACGTTGGGAACAAGTCCAATTACTCTTTGTGTCCAAGTCTTAAACTTTTGAGAAAGAGACTCAGAGAAGGAGAAAAAAGAAAAAAGGAAGAAGGAAAAGGAACCAAAGCAACGCAACAGAATAATACGTACGAGTGCATGCATGGATTGTATGAGAGAAGT
>NW_018216610.1:0-1607 GCF_001263595.1 Phalaenopsis equestris | reverse complement strand
TCATTTTTTTATTTAAATTATAAAAATCCTTACAAACATGCGGCTCCCTAACTGCCACATGTAGAATGAACAGAATTTATTTTTTTGTATGTTTTTATATAATGATAGAAGGTACCGTAATTATCCTTGCTCCATAAATAAAATTATTATAGATTTTGGGGACCATAAAGTTTTTTGAAATTCATATAATTAATATAGGCGCTTTCTTTCCGAAAAAGTCAACTTTCTTGCAGCTCTCTGGTTGAAGACGATTTTGCAAAGCGAGTTCGACGTAAAAGTAACGACTGCCGGAATAATAAAATTGTTAAAAACGGTCATCCGAGATAAATCTTTAAATTAATTTTGATGAAATGGTAGAGTAATTTACAAAATATATTTGCCATGGCATTAATCGAGATGGTTTATAAGATTAAAAAAAAAAATTGTGTGTGATAAAAATTTCGTGACCATATAATAGCAGATTGTTATCTTAGCGTTATACAAAGCTTCAACACACATTCAGAAAAGATAATAACCAGTAGAGACACCAAAATTTTTACATGAAAAATCTGAAACAAAAAAAATATATATGATGTCTGACCCAATTGAATAAATCTACTACAATTTATTTATTACAATTACAATCTCTTGTCCCACAAGTGGGAATAAACTACAAAATCTCATTACAACTTTCACGCGTCGATGAACTTGTGGTAAGAAGTGGGGCTACAGCCGATCGTAACTAGCAGCAGTCGGTAGCAGTCGACGACAAGGTGATGTTGGACACAACTCATTCTATAAGCATCAGCCATCTTTAGGCTTTAAGGTTTCTCTATTTTCCCCCTCATGAGTTTTCTCTCTTTTCCCCATATGCAAGGGCGAGACTGTTTATAGAGTGTCGATAGCAATTATTGATGAAAGATGAACCACTATGATCGGATGACCCAAAGAGATTGATCAAATGACATTTGAACAACATTTGAGAGCCTTTATGATGTCAGAATTAAGTGATATTGCACTCATTGGATTCTTCTCGTCGAGATGCTTGATTTGTCCATAAGCTCAAAAGATTCGACATTCGTTTGACCTTCCAAGTATGTTCGGACAGCTTTCAAAACTAGCTTAATGCTTGATTGAGGTTTGACTTAGTTCAGGTTGGATTAATTTTGGTATCGTTGAATCTTACTCGTCGAGCCAGTTAGTTTGACTATAAGTTCGTTGAAATCAAAGCTCTGAGTGACTCTAGATTGAAGTTTAAACATTTTTTCATTAAAAAGTTATCTCGAAAATCATGTCAAGCTCTGAGATTCATGTCATATGATGGAAATTTTTTTATCTCGTATCAATTGCTCACATAAATTTAGAAGAGATCAATTTTGTTGTTCGATTATTAAAATTCAAAGCTTTTAATTGTTGCGAGCCTATCAGATAAGGATTAAGTGGTAAATTGTTGCGAGCCTATCAGATAAGAATTAAGTGGTATGTGCGTAAATTCTTCCCGAACCATTCATAGAGGTTTAATAAAAATATAAAGATAACTTTGGTAATTAAAACATGATTTTTAAATTTAATTAAATCATTAAAATTGATTCTTAACTAAATAATAATGATAGAGATTTAATTCAAAA
>NW_018216609.1:0-1606 GCF_001263595.1 Phalaenopsis equestris | reverse complement strand
TTTTTTTTTTTTTGAAAATATGGATGCTCTCATGAATTGTGATTTTTCTCATTATTTCAAAATTAATTTTATGTAAATTCTTATTCTACAATGAAGCAAATTTATTTATTTATTTATTTTACTTATATTTGAACTCTTAAAATCTCCATCATCTTTTTGCTCAGATGAAGCAATTTCTACTTACTGTTAAACATACTAATAACATAATTTTATTGGTACATCAAGAAAAATAAACTTTCTACCACTTGTCATAAAAAGTTTTGTTGGTTAAAGTTGGCATCCATTTGTGCCTACCACCTAATGATGGATGCGAACAAACTTAGCACTGGTATTTTCTTATCATCCAATGCTAGTAGTAGGCCAACATGACTGCAAGGCTATGCTTATCTCCTTGACGTAACATCAAGAAACTTCATCACTTGGCATGAATATTGAGGTATTTTTGAGAAAAAAAATGTTTTGGTTCAAATTAAAATAAAGCTAAAGCTCTGATTTCAGTGACTTGACAGGATGAACCAAATTACACAAAAATTTATCCAATTTGAGTCCGATCAAACCCAAATCATTGAACCACTGTTGGAGGCTTAGGTAGTTAGTTTAAGGGTCAAATAAAGTCTGAATTGGACGTGTCTATATTCATTGTTGGCACCATTTTTGAATGTCGAGCCTACGGGGCGATATTCCACTATTTTGGAGTACTCCATGGCTTACACTCATCCAGTCGAGTTCTCTGTAGTGCATCGTACATCAACATTCATATTTTGGCCCTGACGCGCTCGCTTCCAAGTCTTAGGGCGCCTCACATCTTCTTTACGTCAGGTGCGCCTCTGTTGGACCATCGCTGGGTTCGCGCTGGGAAACAGAAAAGAAGGTGCACCCGCAACAACTTCTGGCCCGCCTGCGCCTTCTTTAGGTCCAGCGCAGCCGCACTGGGTCTTCGCTGACAAAAAAAGAATACAACACACTCACGATAACTTCAAGAGGGCCCGCCCCTTCTTTAGGTTCGGGGCACCCGGGTTGACCGGCGTTGGGTCCGTGCCGAGAAATAGAGAACGCAGTGCGAGCCCACACCTGTACTGCTTAACGCACTTGGGCTCTATGTCGGACGCACCCACGCCTGATCACATGCAATGGGTGCACCCACGCCGTGCCGCGAGGCACACTTGCCAGGCCGCAATCTGCTCTGATTTGGGCTAGCCCCCACAACTGAGCTTGGGGGCCATTTTGGACATTTGATGGTCTAGGGTGCTTCTCTATAGTAGCCACCCGTCCAACCAGAGCTGTGCATGCAATTTTACCTAGGCCAACTCATCCCTTTCGTGAGGGAAAGTTCATATTTGGCCTTGAAGCCAAATAAAAATGCTGATTTTTTTTTTAGCAAAGGACATATGGAGAGGGGATTTTGGTTGGGTTGCTGGAGTCCATTCTTCTTTACTTGGAGAAGGAATTCTTTAGTAAGGGAAGGAAAAATTCAGACTTCCTTCATTTTCATTTTCATTCTTATAGGTTTTCTCCTCGCTTTCCCCTGCACTTCACTTCCACTTCCACTTCCCTTTATTGAGAGAAAAGTGAAATTGTGAGGTTTCTTTAGGAGCTTTTCAGCTTT
>NW_018216608.1:0-1606 GCF_001263595.1 Phalaenopsis equestris | reverse complement strand
TGGAGAAACACATATATACTAGAGATTGGTCAGTAATGTCCAAAGGTGGACAAGTTTGTAAAAGCAGCTAGGTATTTTTGTGAGGGAATGATAATTTAGTGATTTAAAGTATAGATAGGAGTAGAACCAATCTTATATTGATTAAGAGTGTTCTGTTGTGTTTAAAACATTGATAATATTAATTTAGAGCCGAAAAACTTAAGAAAATAGGAACTGAAAACATAAGAAATAAAGTTAGGGCTTTCGTTGGAAAAACTTTTCTTCAATAATTCCAACACAAATTACAATTTTTTTTACATATTTTTGATGTAGAGAATGAGATGAACAAAATGATACGAAATTTGAATATTTTTGGAGATCATTTGATGGGTGAATTAGGACAAATGGTTGAACTAATATACATTTTCCAGAAAAAGCATGGATTTTGGGATTATCACTTAAAATGACAAAACAAATGGATAAAACACAAGATTTAGGGTATTTATTTTGGAGCATAATGGTAGAGAGGGCCACCAACATAAATAACATAAAATTTGCATGAAAGAAATACATAGAAATAAAAATTCCTACTCGCCAAAGTAGGCTTCGAAGGAGATCACCAAATCCCTTCGGTGACTGACCACCGGGCCTCAAGCTAATGAAAAATAATTCTTCCAAGCGTTCATACAATCAATCGATAAACTTTCATTTTAGAGAAAAGAAGAATTCAAATACAATGCTAAGCACCCTTTCATTACACATCTTCACTACCAAAGTTTCCACCCAAAGATAGGGAGAGAGGGAGTGGCCGTACTACCGCAAACCACTTTCGCTGAGATTTCCACTCTATGCATTGACCAAGGCAATGCCACATTGAATTTAATATGAATAATACATACACTTTACCAAAACACATCCAATTAACACAACATTAAAAAAAACTAAATATTGCAAAACATAATAGAAAAATACATAATTGAAACTCTTGAAGGTCTTCAAAGCCATCAAAGTCCTCTCAACCTTGATTTGGCCCCTAAATTTGGATCTAGTAATTGGGCCACCTTCTCTAGCTTGAGACCTAGCGATGGGGCCATCACCATGTGCCACATCAATTACACCTCCTTTTTGTAAGAACCAACTAGGGTTATACTTACAAACAATATGCTCTATTTGTAGATCGAGCCCAATATTGCATAGGCAACCGATGCTAATCGAGTAATAGTTAGTTATTCGTGATTAGACCACATAACAAATAACCATCCATATAAATAATAAAGATAATAATTAAATGGGCATTTCCATACATACAATCCAATTCTTATGAATTCACATATTTAATATTTAGTATTTAAATTTTACTACTTAAATCTTCTAAAGATTAAAATACACTTTTCCATACATAAATTAAGGCAATGTGGCAAATACTTAAAAACAAAGTGTGTTAGATTGACAAATGAAAGATTTACATAGTAGCGCTCAAATCAATGTATTTTACATGTCAAACACCTAAATTTCAATTTTTACATACCTATCACCTTGCTTTTGCATGAAAAAAATGCATTTCACATTCTAAATATTAAAATGATGATATCCTTGATGTGATATGAAAGATTTAGGAGTTAAAAAA
>NW_018216607.1:0-1606 GCF_001263595.1 Phalaenopsis equestris | reverse complement strand
AGTTAAAGTGTATAAAACTGAAGAATCCCATCCTAAAAGAAAGACTAAAATACTTCTAATGACGTTTAATTAAAATGGCCCATATAAATAAGTACACAATTCCTTAGCTTAAGAGATTTTATTGCTTCTTACACAAAACTCTTATTTCTTTCTAATTATTTTAATTGATTCAGCCTCTAAACTTTTACCTTTTAATGTCCAAGTTAAAATCATCATTAGCATTTAGTAAGTAAATCGAAATTTCAATTCAAGTAATTAACATTGTAAAATCCTAAATACTCATAAGGTTCGGTCTTTACAGCTCGCACACAAGCTCAATTTCGATCATGAGCCATCTCTCTTCTCCTTCGCTCCAAATCCTTTCACTTACATTGCATGTTTTAAATTGATAACTTTAATTGTTAATATCATAACATATTTAATGTATTAAATTTATTTAAGTAAAGCTTAAAAAAATTTGGATAACTCACTTAATCTGCTGAAGCACGCTTTGGATCCCCTTTATCTTGCACCTAGAAACCTCAACAACTCTTCTTCCTCTTCTTATTTGGTCTTGGCGCAACCCAATAGAGTAGCACACAATCATCCCTTCGCTCTTCTTCTTAGATTTTTACAAGGTCCAACAGATCAACACAAGAAGCTGCCTCCTCTTTCTTCCTTCTTCGGCTTTGTTTCCAACTTCGCGCACGCCACAAGATAACAGTGTCTACTTTGACAACTGACAGCTCACAACAAGCAACGACGACGACTTCTCCTTTATTCAACTAGGATACAACGTTGTCCCTTATGTACGAAGTTGGTGACTTCTTCTCTCCCTATCCTTTTCTTATGCTACACTTATGTACGAGGTTGGTGACTTCTCCTCTCCCTATCTTTTTCTTATGCTACAACTTCTTTTCTTTTTCTTAGCTATACTAGGATGCACTAGAGATTTCCCTCTCTTGGTTGCTCACTCTTCTGTTTCAAATGAGGGGAAGTGTGGAAGGAGTTGTTGACCTCACTTTTGTGAGAGTTCATTTTGAATGACATTCATGATCCATCTTGAAAAATAATGACTAACAATATTGACTCCTTAAATCTCATCAAGGATTCTTAAACCTTAAAATTTAGGGCAAAACCCTAATATACTCTTGAAACCTAGTTCTTGATGACACTCTAGGGTGATCACAAAGATGACAGTAAACCTTAATTCAGGGTCACATGGACCATTTGGTCAACTATAGACCTAATTGGTCAAACTTTGGTCAAAATGATCAATTTTGGACCCAATGACCATTACATGGACAAGTTGGTCATCCATAGACCTAATTGTTAAACTTTTGTCAAAATGGTCAATTTTGGACCCATTGACCACCACATGGACAATTTGGTCAACCATTGACCTAATTGGTCTAACTTCAATCAAAATGGCCAATTTTAGATCCAATGACCACCACATGTACCATTTGGTCAACCATAAACATAATTGGTTAGCTTTGGTCAAAATAGTCAATTTTGGACCCAATGACCACCACATGGACCATTTGGTCAACCATAGACCTAATTGTCAAACTTTGGTCAAATGTTTAATTTTGGACCCAATGATCACCACATGGACCATTTGGTC
>NW_018216606.1:0-1606 GCF_001263595.1 Phalaenopsis equestris | reverse complement strand
CCCCCCTAAAGTTTTGGACAGTCTTTTGTAAATAGAAAGAATTTAGTGTTAAACATGTTATTTATAATGATTTGGGTGACAAAAACTAATTCATGAAAACAAAAATTATTTTTTTAAAGAAATAAGTATATTTATATTCATGAAGTCCAATTTGGGATCGGGTTGAACTTGAAGGCAACAATGAAATTGAAGTAATGCTTCTTGTCCTCCGACTCTGTGCTGTGGCTCCTCTCTCTCCACTTTGTTTTCTGAGCTATTCTTACCATCGTCCACAGTCGCAATCCGCGCCATCTCAACCTCGTCTTCCGCTGACTTCTCCTGTGATACCCGTAGCAGCAATGGCGCCAATGGTGGCCGCATTGTAGGGCAAAGGTTGCTAACTCTCATCTACCCCAAGCGCAGTGCGGTGATCTCTCTTTGGAAATGGGCGGAGGAGGGGAAGATGATTCAAAAGTACCAGCTCAATCGTGTTGTTCGCGAGCTACACAAACACAAGCACTTCAGGCATGCCCTTGAGGTACCCTTCTTTTCACCTCTATTGTATATACTATTTTCCAATTTCTGATGATTTTCGACCTGATGTTTTTGTACTTGATGGGCTTTGAGATCATTCTAGGGTATGTATGAGGGTTTCACGGTGCATATCAGTGGATTTTGAACTATTATTAACAGAATTGTGCATCTCAGGTTGTTTACGGGGATGTTGGGATGTTGATCTTCACGGGAAAGTGAATAGGCTTTACATGAGGTATCTGGCGCTGTATGCTATTTTGAAGAATTATTCTTATAGCCCATTTTTTTCAGTTGGTGTAGTTTCCTGCCATGCATACCTTCAACAAGAGCCTCAGTTTTGTAGTACTCATTGAATTCCATTTTATCCGCGAGTCATGCCCAAAGGCATGAGCTTGAGAAGGCTAGAGAGAGAGAGAAAAAGAGTGGGAGAGAACTGTTATGCTAGAAGAGAGGATTGTACCACACCCAACTGAGATCCAATTTTGGGGATCAGAGCTCATTTTATATTTAATCCTCCTCTTTTATAGGGAGACAGTTTCTTTATATAAAATAAGCATAGGTTATCATTTTTACCGACTCTTTAGGGACATTTTGCTGTTTTTTTAGTTACATCATTAGTAAGATTCAAATCTTCTTGAAAATTTTCTTTCCAAAGTCAACCGCCGACTTGACGGACAACTGAAAGCCTCAACCTTTTATATTTACATTCCTCTTTGTCTTTTAGTCGGTCTTTCACATTCGACCATTCGTACTCGAACATTTGTATTTGACCAACGTGTGTCAAGGCTGGCGGTGTTGGGTCACTTCTTTTTTTCTGCCTTTTGGGCTGGATCTTTAGTAGGTCTGGATTGTGTCAAAGGCCAATTTAGATTAATTTTTTGTTTCTGCTGCTTGCATAGCTATTTTTAATTGTAGAATACGTACCTGATCATAATTTTTAGAGGAAGCCTTGACTGATACTATAAGCAATGGAAGTATGGTCATAAGCAAGCTGAGTTTGAGCAAGCTAAATTGTTCTGTTCTAAGTGTTAAGCAAGTAAAACATTTTTATTAACTTATAGAGCTGAATTTGTGTTGTTCATGAACATAAATG
>NW_018216605.1:0-1603 GCF_001263595.1 Phalaenopsis equestris | reverse complement strand
AAAAAAAAGACCAATCTTCCCGTGCATCGCGTCCCTTCGTCCGGACGCAATCTTTTCTCCACATTCATGATTTAATTTCCATCCCGCAATAAGATGGATAAATGCTAAAATTAAGAGTAAAAATAAGACACCTATTTTTTCACTTAAATGAATTCTAGGTTTAAATATAAGAACATTATGTTTTACTGTAAATCGAATTGTAAGAGAAATGAGAAGCAAAAATCGCAACGGGAATTTTAAGAAAGTCAAAATCACAAAATTACAAAAAAAAATTACAATGCTGATCCATACCTACTTAACCTAACGAGAATTATAGCGCAGATAAATTTGGCAAGTCCTCTGTGATGTAAACCTTAAAGATCCTGCTCTGTCTGTATCTCGGCGGCTGCTTGTCGTTCCAGTTGCTCCAGGTTTCAGGTTGGGAAGCCTTGCTTTTTTCGATCTCCATTGCGTTGATTTCAAGCGGTATCTTTGCTTATTTACCTTACTTTTCATGATTCCTAGATAGAAAATTCAATTTTTTTTTTTTGTCCCTGCAAGTGAATGCAATTATAACGAGAATATGTCTGCTTTAAATTTAAGAATCTTCAAGCATAAGCAATGTTGCCCCTTGATTTAGTTCTATTTTCATCGTCTTAGTTCAGTTCGATTTTCGAAATTTTATAGTTTTTCAATCCCTTCCGCCATTGTTGTTGGAGGTTTTATCCGGAGTCTGGGTTATGGCCGGCAGATGTTTGCATGCCATTGAAAATGAAAGGGATCGGTTTCCACTCCCCTTCACTGGCCTGAACCTTTCTTGGTGCATTGAGGACTGCTTTTACCCTAATGGTGGATTGTTTGCGAGTATTGGTCACACCGGTTCAGGATTTGGTATTTCTTCAAGCCCGTCAAACTCTAGTAATAATAGTGTGGGAATTCCATTTTCTGATCCCTTTCCCAAGTACGCAGCTCCTCCTCCTTTGAATTGTAGGATTCCTCTCGAGCAACAAGACACAGTATTCGGTGCAGCTGACGGTGCTGTGGTAACTAAGGCAAAGATCAAGGAGAAGGATGTCCTCAAAATCAGAGTTAAAGTGCGGGATCCTTCTCTTAGGAGCTTTATTAGTGGGGGAGTTGCAGGGGCTGTTTCCCGAACTATGGTTGCCCCCTTGGAGACAATCAGAACTCACTTGATGGTAGGGAGTAATGGCAACTCGACTATTGAAGTTTTCCAAAGTATTTTAAGGAATGAAGGATGGAAGGGTTTGTTTCGTGGAAATTTTGTTAATGTTATTCGAGTTGCTCCAAGCAAGGCCATAGAGGTAAAACTGATTTTTTGATGTTCATGTATTTGTTTATCTTGTTTTTTTTGTCTTCCCATTTTTTTTATTTGGCCTGCTTTTTGTTAATCATTCTACTTCTTATGGCACAAGCATGTGGTATATTTGTAGAAAAATATGTGTATGTTTGTTGTTCTTTATTTGGTGTTTAAATGCTAGTTTTTTGAGAACTTGTTGAAGGTGGAGTTAAATTCTAAATATTTTTAACTTGGGTGCATGTTGAGTTTATTCTGTTCTTTAACTTATTGCAATTTATTGATTGTGCTTTCCCTTTTCTTTTTTTT
>NW_018216604.1:0-1603 GCF_001263595.1 Phalaenopsis equestris | reverse complement strand
TTATTATTATTATTATTATTATTATTAAATTACTTTAATAAAACTTTCGCTTACCTCTCAAACCGCACGGGGGATCTCCCCTGAGATCGCCCTCCCTTTCTTCTTCACGCACGACGGTCCTTCCTCAACTTGTTTAGCTCAATTCTTCTCCGCGAAGCTCGACAAAGATGTGAGAACGTCTCAACGCAACACCCTCTTCCTCTCATCTGCTTGTCACCGAAACAACCTCCTCCTCCGCTTGACAAAGACGTTGCTTCTGCCCTAATTCTCACTTTGCCCTCGCCGCTTGGTTCCAAGCCGATCTGCGTCTTAAATAGGTGAATTTGCCTCTACAACTTCCTGACTTCTTCTCCCTTCCTCGTTCGGTTTCACGACTCCTCAATTGCTCTTCTTCTGTTTCATGTTCTTCTCGCTTCTCCCCCATTCCGTTCATTTGGCTCGACTCCTCCCATTCTCTTCTATGATTCTTCATTTCCCCTCCCCTATGTACAGAACCGTTACATGTTAATTGTCAAACAATTTTCATATTTTCCTGCTTTACCATACTTCATGGTTCCTTTATGGTTAAGTTGCATCATCTAAAACAATCTTGATAAAAAACATTAATGAATTTCCTACAAGACAATGATCAAAAAATTATAAAGAATAGCTAAGTGGCACCCCAAAAGGATTGATTTCAAGCCTTTGTTTCTTATGACGAAATGAATAGATTTGATAGTATCATTATTACAATCATCTTCATCATTAATTTATTTTGTCAAATTAATTGCAACTTCTTTTAAGTGTTTTATGACATTATAGGTTCTATCAATGTTATCTTTGATCTATCATATTTTTTCTTTCCAGCCTTCCAAGTTTAATTTTGTATAATTATTTATTGATAATCATAACCATCTTTGGGTGATAATCTTTTTATCATGTTTTGAGCTCTTAAACAACTTTTGGGTCATGAGCGCAAAACAAGAAGGCACAACTGAAATTCATTTGATTTAAAATGAAATTTATCTGCATAATAATTGTAAGACACTATTTTGTATAACACAATGACAATACAATTCATTACTTGATGCATGGCAACTTGTGTTTGTATAAAAAGTTTAAAAACTGAAATTCAACTACTTTAAACAATAAATTGACACTGAAATTCATTATTTCTTGCATGAAAAATAAATTGTCTTTATTTCAAATCAAAAAACTTTTACTTGTGCCTATATTTCTTGTGCTTCTTACAAAAAATAAAGCTAGTGCCATTGTTGCAATTTTCTTGCCGTGGCGATATATGACAAAACTACTTGAAGTTTATACATCATTACAATGTTCTAAGGAATGTTGTCCTCAACTTTTATCTAATATAATTATTGTTGACAGCATCATAGCTAATTTTATCACAAATTCATCTTATTATTCCCATTTGTATATATTAAAAAAAACATGGCTATTATTAACTTTCTATTGCTCAAATCCATAATACATAATTGATCGAGCTAACATGGCTATTACTTAATAACAAATAGACATACTAAGTTCTCATGATATTCTAATAGCAAATAAATGATTCTTAAAGTGTCCCTCCACTTTAAGTAATTAGATTGAATTTTAAAAA
>NW_018216603.1:0-1603 GCF_001263595.1 Phalaenopsis equestris | reverse complement strand
AATACTTGTATGTAGCTGACAAAAATTTTCCCTTTCAAGTTTAAAGTGGGTTTTAATAATATTTTTTTCCTCCCGAAATTCATATTTCAAAAGTAAAGAATAGTCTTCTTTAGAAAAACAAGGGAAACAAAAACTCAAAAATAGGAAAGTGTGCACATGAAATTAGGGAACCGTTGGCTCACTTCATTATTTTGCTTCTATTAATATAATGACGCCACTTGAAATATGAGTTTAATTTCTGGAAAAATAAAGCTTGCTTTTTTACAAAAGAAAAGAGAGCCTGAAGATAAATGAGTCTAATAAAGATAAAATGAATAAGATTCAATGATAAACGAGATTTTGGTAATAAAGAAATTAGAAAAATTTACATAATTAATGAAACTCATATATAGTAGATGATTACAAGAACATGATGGAAGAATAGGATTAATAACATATTAATATAACTAAATGAATGAGCTAAAAGCATGTGGTTGCATGCATATTCACATAAGATTTTTATTGGGTAAATGCCGTAAATAATGACAATTATCTGATAAAAAAAGCGTCTTTATGTAAAAGACTACCTAAAGAATTTCAAATTAGCAACAAGTTCAGCCTTCTTATTCCAATTTTATTTATGGTAAAATTGCTATTAGCAGAAATGCGATATACCCCAAGTCTATTAATGTTATTGCATCAGATTTGGAGTTGTAATTTTGACAATAAAATTTCATATGATCAAAATTGAAAAATCATAAAAAATAAGAATACTATATTCAATGAATCTGATATTAAAACAGATGGTCTTAGATATATAAGAAAATGGGCCACCATAAATGAACAGATAAAGCTTGAGAATTTCAATCATAATGGGCAAGACGGTGTATAGACTGACTCAAAATATTGAGACAGACAAAGTTGAGCATGCGCATATAGTCAAAAGATGACAAACAGTATTTAAGCCAATTCATCAATCTTTCCTTATACTAATTTATTGATTATTGATGCTGGTGAATCCAAATGTTTTGAAATAAAAATGTTTTTTGAAGATTTTGTGAAGTGGTAAAATGCAATGGAAAAAGTAGAGTCATAAAAAAATGACACTTCAATATTACGTAAGCTGCTGATCAATTAGAGGGCGTTGTAGAATAAATTGATACTTAGAATGAAGGAAGATTGCAATGACAATAAAATATATAAAGGGGATGTTTGGTTTGATGTTTTCAAAATATATATATTTTCAAAGAACAGGGTAAATAAAACACTTGTTCAGAAATACATGAGTTATTTAATTGGATGCAAATCAAATGCATTGAAATATAAAAACAGCAGCTGCAAGTGACCTGAGTGGGTAAGGGTAGGAGATGTGCAGCAGCGGTGAGCAACAACAGACAAGGGAGGCAAATGATTAGCAATGACGACCATTGAAAGAGGGTGATGGGTAGCGGCGAGTAGTAGCAGGTGGATGTGAGCAGCGTTAAAGAATAGAGGGTGAGCAAGAAATATAATTGGGATAGTGTGAGATTTAAAAATGTTTAATTCTGATGATTTTCAAATAAAAAAAACAAAAGTTTCAGCTCATTTTAAAACCCTTGAAATTTTACTTTATATATATATATAT
>NW_018216602.1:0-1602 GCF_001263595.1 Phalaenopsis equestris | reverse complement strand
TTTTTATCTCTCAATGAGCTTACAAACATTCGATGCTTCAACAACAAAGGATTTATGTAGTTTGTTTAGAAGATGAAGCTCCATTTCAAATTCTATAATTATTATAGGTAGCTAAAGGATACAATCTTTCCTTCCTTTTTCTCATCAAAATTAAATTTGCCTGACTTTGTACGTATTTTCCTTGAAATTATGTCCAACTTCCTGTCATTTATCTGTGTTAAACTGCTATATTATAGTACAGCGTGTTTGTCTTATGATAGTCTATGCTAACACGAGCAAACAACAATTTTTATTAGTTTGGGCTGTGGTTATTTCACTGTCATATTGAGGATTAGTTTGTGTTAGTTTATAGTGATTGGTAGTGAGTTTAACATGGTCCTACTTCTAATAACTCAAACACATTATATTTAATGGTACTCTCATTCACAAAAGGTTAAATCAGCAAGCAACCAGTAGGCGGGCACTCGGCTTTTATATGATAGATTTGCATGAAAAAGAAGAATGGACTAATAATTGAGGAATTTATAAATATGAAGGGACTAATTGAGCTGCATGAATCCATAGGTTTGAATAAATGAAATTCTTCAGTCCTTAAAGTTTTTTACATTTTTGAAAGATGAATGGATGTCGAGTCTACTACGCATAGCAAAAAAAAAACTGCCATATATCTAGTTTCTACCCCTTATATAAGGGATTGGGAATGCTGTTGAACATAGGGCTGCAAACGAATGAAGCCGAGCCTACTGTTCAAGCTCGAGCTCATTTATCAAGAACTTGTTCGAGCTCAATCCAAGCTCAAACTGAGTTTTTTGATAGTGAAATAGCTTGTTATATTTAAATTCACGCTTCTTCAAGATTGGTAGGAGCTTGGCTTGAGTTTTGCTAATTTTGTAACTGTCAAGCTTTAAATGAGTAGCATGTCTAGAGATATGAACATACCCGTATCAAGCTAAGCATATTCAGCCTTATTGAACATTAAAAAATATAATTTTAATTTAGCAATATTTTGAACTAGTTTGTTAAGTCCTGCCAGCTACTTTCACCCTCTAGATCTCACCATTATTGGAAACATTGCATGTCCAATTAGGGTTACAGTCTCACACAATTGAGCTCTTCCTTTTTCTTATTTAAAATTTTCTATGTTAAGCCTCTAAACAATCTGAGACTCAATGTTTATACGAGTTATGGCGTTAGGAGTTGAGTAGCTTTGGGAATTGTTTTTATTAAATGGAAACAATGTATGTGTACACATAATTATGTTAGCACAAATCTTGAGAAGATCCAATGGTCTAGGAGAAAAAGAATATCAAAGGGTGAACCCACTAGCAGAATATCTGGGGGACCCGGATGCCCGATCAGAAGAATCAGACTCAAAATTAACAGTTACAAGGATGAGGATCACCCAAACCTAACACCTCAATTCAATCAAGCCCAGAGAAGTGAACAATTCCTCATATCTTATGGCCATACAGGGGATGGCCAACAACCTTCATCTAAAATCTCTTCGTCTAAGGGCAGACTATCTGCCGGATTACGATAATTCACCTTCTGCTCGACATCCTAGCTTCATTTTGTTGATAGGAGTTTTTTGATAAGAATCAA
>NW_018216601.1:0-1602 GCF_001263595.1 Phalaenopsis equestris | reverse complement strand
CAATTGGGCCTCTCCCTTCACTGCTCCCATGAGAATGGTGTACATGATTCATAACTACTTCGCATACTATAGGATGCTTACTACTTGGTCGCACATGCTTCTAGTTTATTATTTTTGGTTGGATTCATTTGATTGGTTCTTTTTTTATCTATATAATTTTTCTTACATGATTATAAAAGCATGTTTTTTTTCTCAGATTATTGGTGAATTGTGCTTGGCCTGAATTTTATGTTTATGGTAGGCTTTTAGGATTTTATTTTCTACACCAACATCAAAATGTAAATAAAAACTTTTGTCTAAGGTTTTGATTGGCCTTTAAAGTATAAAATTCAATGCATACATACATGCTCAACTACATGCTCATGGCCTTAACAAATTAAATTGAATAAATAAAAATTTGTAAATTATTAAATATTGAATTAACAAGATTCACTGCACAAAATTCATAATCATATAACTTAATTTTAATAATCAATTTATAAGACATTTTTTCTTATCTAATAAATAATTGGTTGACAGCTTTCACGTTGGGGAATCACTAGGAAAATTACAAAAACACTGAAGAACACTCCAACTTAGTGCCTCCTATGTTTCCTGATCTTGTTTTTTTGTTATATTGACTACTTTGATTAGGATTGTAAGAGTTCAGTCTCACATCTGTGATCATGTCAAACTAGGTCATGTAGTTCAGTAAACTAGAAATTGACCTATCAGGATTGATCTTAATATTTTTCTACATGCAGATTCATAAAATTGCATACTATTTAGCACGTATATTTGTGTGCATGGTCACTTGCCTCATGAGAACTTTACAACCATCAAAACTTAAAACTTGTGTTGAATTAAAATTTATTTAACCCACCCATAATTAGGCAGAGGTTATATCTTTGGTTTATGTAGATCCATCATGTTTAAAGACTTTTACATTCATAATTGGGGCGGTTCGGTTGCTGATGCTTCAGTTTTGATATTTCAGTTGGAACTTGGAGTTGGATATGAGTTAGAATTTGAAATTTGAGTGTGAATTTGAGAAGAAGAGGAGGCACGATGAGGAGTTGGTTTTGGTTGATGTTTCAGTTTTTTGCAACTGTGAATGGTTTTGTTTTTTAATAGGAATTTGGTGTTGGATATAAGTGAGAATATGATAATTGAGTGAATTTGGTGTTGGATTTGAGTTGGAATTTGGTGTTGGATGCTAATTCATAACACCAAATGTCTCCTCTTCTTCTCAAAATTCTTCAAATGAATTGTTATGATTAGCTACAATCTCATTGGGAGGCCTGTTGTCATATGTGAATGGTTTTATTTTTGAGTTGGAAATTGGTGTTGGATTTGAAGAATTTTTTAGCAGAAGAGGAGGTCTACTGTGTTGTGGGGTTATGGTGTGTTGTGGTGTTGTGGTGTGGTGGTGTGATGTGGATTTTTGAATATCAAAGTTTTCGAGTGGTGGTGTGTGTGGAGATATGGAGGTGTTGTGGTGTGAGGTTGTCTTGAAATTTGAGTGGGAATCTCAAAAAATGCATAAAAATTGAGATTGAATTTGTGAATAGCTATGTTTAGGTTGTTATGTATTCAATGAATACCAATTTGGTGGTGTGTGGT
>NW_018216600.1:0-1602 GCF_001263595.1 Phalaenopsis equestris | reverse complement strand
CAAAAGTGCTCTCGCTATCATGTATACTCTTATTATAACTAATTGAACATAGCGTGCCATTCTGATGTCCTTATTGACCCTCAGTAAACCTGTTGGTTTTCATTGATGGACCTTTTCTACTTAATATAAGCAGACATAATAATTTTTGTCAACTAACCTAATTAAATGTATAATTTACCTCTATTTTTTCTACTTTCCAAATTGATTTTAAGCATACTAGTAATCTCCTTCTAAATTAAGTTAATTGATCCTAATGTTAGTCAAGTGGGCCCCAAATTTTGATATATAGTCTTGAGTTCTCACAAGTTGATCTCAGGTAGATTCCTTATCTCCCTCTATATTGATCTAATTAACCTTAAATCGAATGTAATGGGCCCTTCTTATGCAATAACATAATTTACTCTAATTAATTATAGATATACAAATACATTTCTTCTCGATTAACATAATCTATATTTTTCTTAATTCAATGGATATTTAAGCTTCTTAGTTAACTTTTTTTTGGTATTTTGATCGATTAACCCACCATAAGGTGATGTTTTACACATCATTAATAACACTGAACTTTTGAATGGAATGTTCCACATGAGGGTAGATTATGTTCAGCCCTTCAATTCTTCATAATTGTTTATCTTTAAATTGTTTTTTTTAACTTAACTATAAACAACCTTGGTTATAAAATAAATAATTATTTAAATTTTAATAAGCTTGTTTATCATACAAGCTTAACACAAAACATAAGATGTTTTAGGCACTACTTGACAAATTTATAAACTTCAATTTTTACAAACATACACCTTATTTATGCATGAAAATGTGAACTACATATTTTTAGAAGTAAAAATAGTGTCAGTTTTGATGTGATACAAAAGATTTAGATGGTATGAGTATTCAAATTAAAAATTTAGATGTTAGACATGTGAATACATTTGAATTAAGTGGTATGTATCAATATGCCCCTTTATTTTATTTATACATCCTTTTCGTAATTCATATGCTTGTGGGATAAAATTAGCTTGACATTAATTAATAGGCTTTTTTTTTTATTTTTAGGTTAGTAAACTATCTCCAATTACTCGTCAAGTCCTCTTTCAACTCGACAAAGAATTCAATTGGTTAAGCTTAGGAAAATCACTTAAGTTGTAGAATGTGTTACATGGGGCATTGAGCTACAAATGAAGCATAAGTAAAAAAGATAAAGTTCAAAGAAACTTAACAATACTTAGGGTCTCACTAGTGGCATATATACATAAACTCAGGGAAAAACAGTCCATACACATTGACTACACGACATTCAATGGCCAAGCAAACAATGGGTGATCTACTTGAATGCATCTTTCGACTTTGTTAAGGCTATCTTTGAGAAAACATGTGCTGCAAGAGGTAGAGTATGATTTACATAGTCTTTGAACTAAATGTTAAGCTACTGAGAACCATATATTAATCTTAGGGTCATACTAAGTCAATCATGCCACACTAAGCTTAATATATCCATGGCATTTTAGAGGTCAAATTCCAAATTCATAAGATTTTACTCTTATTGGATATCAGTAAAAACAATCCTTCATACACTTAAATATTTATCAATAAATCTATCTATAT
>NW_018216599.1:0-1602 GCF_001263595.1 Phalaenopsis equestris | reverse complement strand
TTTTAAAATTAGATATAATATGTTTCAAAAGAGTTTATTCGACTTATGTTCCAACTTAACTACTAAAATTTAAAAAACCTTATGATTACAAAGAAGGAATTGCTAATGCTCGATTTCGATGAATATTAGAAGCACCTTCGATACTCAATTTTGATGAATGTTAGATGAAATTTCAACATGATGAAAGATGTGATGATTTCGACTAATGAGATATAATTAATGTTATATGTATATTTATAATTTTCTTGACCCCTGCACCATTTTCTTGAATGTTTCAATAAACTCATGTTCGATGAGATGTTGAGGTGTGTCTCGGACATGTTCTTGCTTGAAAAAAATTTAGACATATTTTATAGTGTTGGAGAAGTGTCGGGTTATGCCAGACAAGTGTCGGTGTCTGATACTTATCCTACAAGGGTATGATATATTTTTAAAAGTGCCGATTCTACATAGCAATTAAATAATGTTTGTTTAGATTTTAACTGAAATTAGAGATTATGTGCATACTTTTCACATGTTGTGATGAATTTAGATGCCAACCAAGAGCATGGTTTGAGATATTCTTAATATTTTTTGTGCTTTATTGGTTAAATGTCATCCTGATCATGTTGTCCCTAGGAAGGTATAGTAAACTAACATATAATTTTTCTTGTATAAATTATCACATTTGCAAATACATAATGGTAGTTTTGTGAGTGAGAACCTTAAATTTCTAATGTTGCTATTGAGCTTGATTGATTAATTACATTCAAGCTAGAGCTCGAGCTGAAATTTACAAGTGTTGAGTCTGCTCACAAGCCTACTTATTTATTATTAAATAGAGAAAATAATTTAAATTCAAACAATTATTGTAATAAAATTAAAAAAATGAACAATTATGAAAAAAATAATAAGAAATCTTTATATAATATATAAAGTAAAATAAAATTTCTAAAAAGATATAACTGTTCATGCTTAAACAAGTGATTTTGAATACATTTTTCCTGCATTTTATATAAATATTTTTGTTAAAAGAGCGGGCTAATGAGCTAATGGGCTAATGAGCTAATGAGTCAAAGTTAGGCCTTACACAAGCTTGGCTTGTTAGTTCATGAGCCTCAACTCTCAACTCACATGCCATTTATCAAACTAGTCTGAGCCAACTCACAAGTTATCTCGGTTCAGTTACTACCGTTATTGCTACTTTTTGATTCGTGTTTTAGTTGTCTAACATTCAAGCAAAACAATGATAAAACAAAAGGTTAAATTATTTATAGATTCTATTTTCTATGTTTTAAGACATTCTTTCAAGTTTTCTAACCAGTTATTTAGTGGCCATTGTTCTTGCTTTCCCTGCCAGTACTTTCTGGTGCTCAACTGTATGCTAGGAGGTCTGAATTTCTATGAAATTGAACTGGAATTAGTGCATGATGCATTTTGTTTTACTCGTTTTTTGCGAGCTTGTATCAAATGCAAGTAATTTTCCTGAGATGCTGTGCGGTCATTACCGGCTTAGCATGTCCTTCACAATTCTCTTCTCTAGAAAAATAGTTATGGGGACAAAATATGCTTTCAACTTTTAGGGGCATTGACGTGCATACCACATAATTCCTATATATTTAT
>NW_018216598.1:0-1602 GCF_001263595.1 Phalaenopsis equestris | reverse complement strand
AAAATATGTGGGAAGCTTGAAGGAGAATTTGGAAGTGATAATAAAGTGGATTGACTACCTAATCATTTCACAATAGTTGATTGCTCTCAGATGATAGGCAAATTTATATCCCTGGAGAAGAATTCAACTTTGTGAGAAAGAGGAGTCCTATCTATGATAATATCCTGTTTAAAAGCATTCAAGTTATTATCAAAAGGATATCAAGGCTTTTTAGCTCAAGTTAGTGTTATTAAGAAAGAACTAAAGAAATTGGACGATATGCCAGTAGTAAAAGAGTCCCATAACACAGTTGGGATGATTTGCAATGTTTGCCACAAAGAAGAGAGATGGATTTCTCTATTGATTTAATGTAAAGTGCAAAATAAATAGTAAAAGCACCTTATAGAATGACAATCAAGGAGTTTCAAAAATTAAAGAGTCAACTACGAGACTTATTGGAGAAAGAATTTATCTGACCAAGCACTTCCCCTTGGGGGGCTCCAGTACTTTTATTAAGATGAATGATGAGAACTTAAAGTTATGTATTGATTATCAAAAATTAAATAAGCTCACAATTAAAAATAAATACATATTTTTAAGAATTGATGATCTCTTTGATCAATTGAAAGGGGCATCTGTATTTTCTAAAATTCATCAGCCCCCAGGTCTTCACCAGTTAAGAATTAAAGAAGATAATATAGCAAAGATTGCTTTCATTATTATATATGGGCATTATGAGTGTGATGATGTCTTTTGTGTTATCAAATGCTCCGTCTTTATGAATCTTATAAGCAGAAAGTTTAAACAATAGATGGATTTGTGATAGTTTTTAATGATGATATTCTAATCTATTCTAATGATGAACCTCATTATACAGATCATCTTCGAGCCATTCTGCAGAAGCTAAAGAAAATATGTCAAGTTGTCAAAGTGTGAATCCTGATTGAGGAGCATATCATTCTTGGGGCATATCATTAGCAGTGAAGGTATCATGGTGGACTAGAACAAGGTTGTAGTGATTGCCAATTAGCCTAGAATAACCAATGCTACAGAAATTTAGACTTTCATAGGTCTGGCATGTTATTATAAGAGATCCATTGAATGGTTCTCTCGAACTGCATTGCCTTGGTCTAGACTGACTCAAAAGATGGTGAAATTTGAGCGGACAGATTGTTGTGAGAAAGCTCTCTAGAAGTTGAAGTGCTTGATGACAACTCCAGTATTGACAATCCTCTCGGTGATAGAAGACTTCCAGATTTACAGTAATGCGTCTTTAAAAGGACTTGGATGTGTGCTTATTCAAAATTGGAAGGCAATTTCTTATGCTTCTAGAAAATTGAATAATCATGGGAAAAATTATCCAACATAATTTTGAGCTAGTAGTAGTTTTTTATTTTTCTTTTTGCTTTTAAAATATGGAGATTTATTTTTATGGAATTAGGTGCGAAGCATTCACTGATTAACAAAGCTTGAAATATATTTTCACACAGGAGGCAAAGGTGATGGCTTGAGCTCATTAAAAATTTGGGGAATTCACATAATACCACAAAAAACTATTATATTTACATATCAATCACTTAAAATCTAGTATTTACTATTCTACCACCTAAAACTTCTCTATTC
>NW_018216597.1:0-1601 GCF_001263595.1 Phalaenopsis equestris | reverse complement strand
CAGCTTGCGTCTTATGCACCCAAGTTTTTTCCCTAGCTCACACACGCAAACTTCAGCTTCCCAGAACCCTCCTACTTCACGTGAAACTGGTTTTTTCGATCAAACGCAGTGCTTCTCCTCTCAACAGAGCCGTGCTTTTTACTTCCTCCCTCGGCTTCTTCTTCTTATTCGTCATCTTCTTCTTCTCAGTCAACTTCTTCCACCGCACACAAGCATGGTGTCGCTCCTCCACGCACGACGCGGGCATGTTCTTCCTCTTACGCACAGTAGCAGCGCCCGAGGACAAAGGCGAAGCCGTTCGACCAGGGCACTAAGGTTTCTTCTTCCTCCTTCAACTTCCTTCTTCCACAATTGCGACTCGGTCCAAGTAAGCCTTCGATGACGCCACCTCCCTCTCCTTTCTCTGCCTTTAGTTTCAACACAGAACCGCAAATTCTTCTCCTTCCTCTTTCCTTGTCTAGGGCTCGACGTTATACATTAGATGTAAGGCCCGTAACTTCTTCCTTCTCCTATTCGGCTTCCTTTCCTCTTTCTCGCTCGTTATGTTTGATTCAATCGAATGAGGCTTGTGACGGTTATGTTATAACTAAATGGACGTGTCTGTTTATTCTTATTATTTTAACTTTCTGTTATTACAACCTAACCTTTATCTGTTTATCACTGCAATAGAATTAGATCATGACACATCATTTCTTCACAATTGTGAAAGCTTACTATTTGATTCATTAAAATGGTACTTTGAAAATGACTAGAAAAAGCATCCAGGTATATGTAGATTCAAATAGAGTTGATTAACAGTTAATTTTAAAGACTACTTAAATTTATTATGTCGCAAGAGACTTCAACAGTGAAAGTCAAGTATATGTTGATTCTTTGAAATGATGTTGAAAAGGATTTTGATCACTCCGAGAAGTTTCCTGAATTGTTGAAACAACACAATTTGTATGTGAAAACTGAAGTTCCTTTTGGCAGTATGTGTTTTTTTCTTCCTTTTTTGTTGCAAGTTAGAAGGGATAAAATAGAATACTGAAACGCTTCCAAAACAGATCAAAGCTTTTGTGACTCGATATCTTTGTTCAAAATTTTTGGTAGGTAATTATGTTTTATACATACTTTAAATTTCAAGTCATGAAAAACTATGTGCCGTTGCCTTTACCTCTTCCACAAAAAGTACTGCATGCAGCACAAATTTGCATTTCATGTCCAAACAAGAGCTCGAGTGAAATTGCCTTATTCCTTTCGTTGAAACGGATGGTATATGCATAATCTTAAAAATGCTTTTGTGTTTTCTTCATTGCTTGATTAAAATTTATTTTTATTTGAGTTTCTGTAGAAAATACCAAAAAGGTTCGAAGGCCTAAGTTTTGGAAGCATCCGCAGTCGATAACCATGTCTGAACTTAGAAGAATGCGTGAGGAGTTCTGGGACACTGCACCTCACTACGGCGGCCAGAAAGGTAGCTATTCAAGTTTCTAACGTTGGTTAACATGCTTGCATCTCTTGCTAGAAAGCACATGCACTAGTTAGTGCTGTTTTTTCAAGTCATATGCTATTTTAAATGTTGCATACAATAAAGTATGATGAATATATATATATATATA
>NW_018216596.1:0-1600 GCF_001263595.1 Phalaenopsis equestris | reverse complement strand
AAAATAAAGTTGGCAAAAGAAGCTGAAGGTAAAAGGTAAATACACAACAAAGGTAAGGCAAGTATGAAAAGGTTATCACAGATATAAATGTTGTTAGAATTATAACATAAAAGGAAACAATCAAAATAACAGGTTAAACAAAAAATATAATATTAACAATATAAAGGTAAAAAGATAATGAACTAAATAGGATTCAAGAATCCTAGCCTCAAGAATCCTAGCCTAGAGAACAACAAATGTAACTAGTAATTCATAAAGTGGGCCCTCACTCTTTGGTCAAACCAAGAGAAACGAAAAGGATAGAAATAACATTTACAAAGCATTTGAAAAAAATATATAGAAGAATATATAAGTAGTGGCTGACGTTCACATGATTAGAACCAAATGTAATATTGAAAAAGAAGTAATGTCATCCAAAAACACTACTCAAAACTGTCAACCTACAAATGATGAAAAAGACAAAAATCGCTGTAAAAGAAGTTCTCAGATAAACTTACCTACGTAATCTGCAATGGCCTTTACCAGGGACTTGAGCTACCATCAATTCTAAAACAAAATGATAACACAGATACCACCATAATAAGAAAGAGGTGATTGAAATATCCTAATACATTCTTCACCAAGGTATAATGAACTTAATAGGGGATAACTAAAATAAGTTATCATCATCATAATTAACCCTCTTTACCCCAAAACAAACAACAAAGCTAACCAAAGAGTAGTAACCATAATCATAACAACATAAAATAATTTAAAAATTTTGATGTAAGAAAAAATAGTTTTATTCAGAATAATCAAACCCTTTAGTTACAAAGGGCAAATATGAGGCAAAGAACTTCTCAATATAATTAAGTTTAGCATTGGATTCAACTAGCGTTCATCACGAGCTTTACTGAATATAATTAAGTTTAGCATTGGATTCAGCTAACATTCATCACGAGCTTTACTTACGCCAAAGCTATATTTAAGTTTAAATTTAGAGAAAGAAAGAATAGTAGAAATATGTCAAAGCAAGTAAAGTAGGTTAGCATTACATATAGTAGAAACTTTGAAGGAAATGACTAGGTGATTAGCCAGGGTTACATCAAGTTCAGTAAAAAATTTATCAAAACCCAACTTGTCAACCATAAAGAGATTATATTTAAGGCATATAGTTTAACATAAATAATTGTGCAAGGGTGAAGAGGACCAACAAAAGACATAATCAGATTACCAATGTGATGTTTAATTAAACACCTAATGTTAAAAGAATCTTTGATGATAAAAGTCATCAATATTAATTTTCACCCACCTCTATTAGGTTTAATCCAAAAAACATTAGTAATATAATTGAGAGGTTGAGCCTCAAGCTTGATATTAAAGAATTCTTCACCCTCTTTACAACTTTTAAATTTTTTTATTGCCAATCAATCCAACTTTATTTAAAAATAAAATCATATATTTTATAAGCTAAAAAATAGGCAAGATTGAGTGATAAGTATGTAAATATAAAAAGGTATTAGGTGTCATATTGTCGGCGCTATTTTTGGTTTAGGGGGTTGCCCGAAAAAAGCTGTCGGTCCCCAGAATCGAAATCTCGTCGCCCTCTTCGGAAGGACGT
>NW_018216595.1:0-1600 GCF_001263595.1 Phalaenopsis equestris | reverse complement strand
AATTGTTCCTTTTGGTATGATGACTGGTTGGGTAAAGGTTCTATGGCTGATTTTTATGGAGGGTCTCATGATGTTAATTTTACTATTGTTGATTGATGGAAGGAGGATCAATGGAATATGGATGCTTTGCTTAATTTTGTGCATGAGTTTGATGCACATTTCATTGCTAATATTCCTATTAATAAGGATAAGGCTTCCTAGGATTAAAGGAAAAGTGGGTGAGTCTATTTCTAAGTCATTTGCCAACTCATTTCAGTCCTTTCAGGGTGTGGATATTAAAGGGGCTTGGAACTCTTGGGTTAAGCCATCTCAATCATTTATTATGTGAAGGGTTTTTCATGCTATTATTCCTATTAATGATATTTTGAAATCGAAGGGTTTGCGGTTTCCTTCTTGTTGTTTGCTATGCAAAAATCATGAGGAGTATATCAATCATATTTTTGTTAATTGTACGTTCTCGGTTACAGTTTGGAAGCAATTTTACAATTTTATTTTTTTTTTGCAGGAATGTAGAGGATTTTTGTTTTAAGACTTATATTAAGCTTTTTGGAGATGGGAGGAAACAAGGTGATGGTTTCTTTGCTAGCATTCCTACTATTGTTTTGTGGTTTAGTTGGGTTAATAGAAATAATGTGAAGCATTTGGAGAGTATGCCTAATAGCTCATCTAATTTTTTTATGATTCCGAGCTTTAGTCATAAATGTCTAAAGTTTGCTAAAACAAGTTTGCGATACAGTAGAATTTTGGTGGAGATTTTCTTTAAGTTTAATTTACCTACTCCTACTGTGGATATTGTCGCAAATATACTGCTTATTTGGTATAAACCTATTGCTCGTTTTATCAAAAATAATATCGATGATAGTTGGAAAATTGATAATGCTGGAGTTGGAGGTGTTTGCAGGGACTGTTTTGGTTTTTGTATACCTTGATTTGTGGCTTCCTCTATTTTTGTATCTCCCCTAGTTGTTGAAGCTGACGCGATTGATTTTGGTTTGTTACTTGCTAAGTGTTATGGTTGGAATTGTGTTCAATTGGAAATGGATTCTTTAATGCTTTGGAATTTTTTGCAAGAAATGATTGGATTTTCATTGGAGTATTCAATTACAGACGAGAAGAATTTTTGAGATATCTAAGAACACTGATATTATTTGGTCTCATGTTAAAAGAGAAGGTAATAAGCCGGCACATCGGGCAGCTTGTTTGAGTGCTAAGTTGCATTCTGTTTTGGTGTCCAAGTTTTGCCTTTCGAGTTGCATTTGTTACACTTATAGAATTTGGCTTTGTTGGGTGTTTGATTGTTGGGTTTGTTAGAGGAGTGGGTTTTATTCTTCCTTTTTTGTTTGGGGGGGGGAGGTCCTTCAGATTTTCTTTTGTTGTGTGAGTTGTATGTGAGATGTAGTGGGGACCTCTTGTTTGTCTTTTGTAATTTTTTAATTGTGTGGAATAAAATTTTCTATTGGGTTAAAAAAAAAAAGATTTATATCTGCACAGTAGACTATTTATGTGTTTTTTAACTGTTTTGAGAGACTTGCAATTGTTATCGGAGGACGTTCTTTGTTTTATGCACTTCGGAGTACTGTATCACTTACTTTTATAAGTG
>NW_018216594.1:0-1599 GCF_001263595.1 Phalaenopsis equestris | reverse complement strand
TTCGCGAACAACAAACTTTTTTTTGATAGCCAATGTAATTCCTACAATTTGTTAGTCTATATAAATTCTCGTATATTATATTTCTAATGCGTCTGTTCCAACATCACCGAAAAACCCTAGCTGACTAACCCTCACCTGCTCGGTTCTCCCGTGCAACGGTACCACCATCCACCATCCCAGACTCGTCCGACTCAGGCCACCGGCCCCTCTCCAGAGGCCGCGGAGGTTCTATCAAGGCAGTTCAGACTCTCTCTTTTCCCTCGTCTATATTTCTCAAGGTATCTCATGGTTTCTATGCTCGCGCATGAACTCGTAATTCCTAATCGTCTTCCCTCCCTCATTCCAAATTTAAGTTGATTTCCAAAAATGATTGGAAAAAATAGCGTAATTGGTTGTCGATTGATTTTCAAATCCTTGAAATTAAGGCTAATGGTTTTTGGTGAAATGTGCCTTATCTTCCTCATCATGATCGATGTCGTTGGCAACAGTCGCTTTTTTTTCTCTCCATTCTATGTTTTAGCTCTTTTTTTTTTCTTATTTTATTTTTATAACTAATCTGGACCATTCGGTCCTTTTTAAGAGTTGTTTAGGAACCAATTTTTCTTTTTGACTTTTTTATTTTATTCATCATCTTTGTTTATTGTCTCAACTCCACTGTATATCTATGCTTAGTTGCCCCTTTTTACCACACGTCCATACCTGCATAATCTTTACATCAGAAGTATTTTGCTTTTTTTTTAAGAATAAACTCCTAATTTTTTTTGTCACCTTTACATTGTTACTTGTGCATTAGTCAAATTTTGAAGATATAAAAAAATTATATTTATTATATAATAGAAAATAATGAGGTAGATGGGAATATAAATTATTTACTTTATTCACTATTTGAAATTGTAAGTTTCTTTCTATAAAAATCCTTAAAATGATAAGAATGTGGTTGATGTTATTTATTTCTTTGAATTATATAATTGATTGATTGGAGTAATATTAAATTATTTGGATGAAATACATGAATGATTTGCTTGGTTCTCTCCCTCGCTCCTTCTTATTTAAATAAAGATAGTATAGAGTAGAATCTCTAACCTGTGGCCCTACAACTTAACATTTTTGTTCTCTTTCTATTTCATCCTAGGTGAAGGATGATGTAAGTTTCATGATGAAGGGAACTTATTTCTAAAACAAATTCTTATTTTCCCTCTAGAATGATTTTTTTCTTTGTATTCATGTTTGCAACATTTTATTTTACTTGGCATGATGTATCTCTTGTTGCAAAATTTATATTGTTACTTTAATTGCATTCTTCTTGACTATCTCCTATGAATGTTCCATGAACATCTTGTTAAGTTTATTAAATATATTTTACAAGGATCTTGTCTAGTTTTTTACCATAATACAATCTTTTTTGCTGCGTCCATCACCATTTAACTTGCTTCATAAAAACATAGAACTATCTAAACATGGCCGAAGTTGCTGAACCCCAAAACCGGCAAGCCAGGCCTATTCCTCCACCGCAACAACGAGGGCCTCCACCACATGTTCGTCGTCCTGGTATGCCGATAGATCGTGAGAAGGTACTTGTCAAACTCTTTTTTTTTTTTT
>NW_018216593.1:0-1599 GCF_001263595.1 Phalaenopsis equestris | reverse complement strand
TCGTTCGTGTTCGGTTCGTTTACACCCCTACTTAAGAGAGAATGACTTCTTGAATTATTCTTTATTTTGGATGGTCTCCGCTATCGTGACCATTGAAAATCTCAACGATTTGATCTTGACGACAGGAGGGGTGAGTCATAGTAGCTTTTGAGTCTTCTCTGGTCTCTTTTTGATCGACTTCTCTGTGTTTCTTCCATCTCGATGAGTAGGCTTGTCATACGCGTTCCAATGCTTATTTCTTCTGAAACAATTTTTTTGACATCTCTGTTTATCACAAAATCAATTTTGATACCTCTCCCTGGAAGTGGTTGCAAAGTCTCAGGGCGATAGTTACATTCCTTTGTCGAGTTATGACTGTTCGCGAGCTCCAAGAGCTCTGCTAGCATCTTCGGCCTCTACAAATCGAGAGCATATCAAAACGACCCTTTTAGCAGACCTTGGGCCAGAGCAACGTAAGCGACGATGGGTTCGAAGCCTTGAACGTCTAACATTTCTCTTTAGAATCGGGTGATGAAACTCTTCAAAGTTTCAGTAGGCTGCTGACATGTTTTCAGGAGTGCTTGGGAGCTTTTCGACTACTTTTGCATGCTTGTGAATTGAGCTAATCTGTTTGAACACACAACAAGAAGTGATAACTTCTACGAGCAAATGGTTGAACCAACATAGGGCGGATTCCTTCAATGTGTTGAAGAATAAATGATATTTTAAGTCGTCATATATCCTGAGTTGACAAATAGCAGATTCGAAAGATGTCAAATGGTCAGTGGGATCTGGTTTTCCCTAATAAGATTCCAACGACAAAATCTTGATTTTCCTTGGAGCTTGAGCTTTCTGAATTTCCCTCGAGAATGTGGTCCCTGCTGGTCTTTGCCTGCTACTTCTCTTGTCATCTTTATCATGGTAGTTAGGAGAAAATTTGTCTTCTTCTTCTCTCTTCTTCAATGGAGTCTGCGACATACCCCTCTTGAACTGATCGATTAAAATCGTTTGTGCGCGATCTTCCTTGCTTGAAAATCAGATCCAAGAATCTTCTCACATTGACTCTTGGTAAGTCCCAGACATGTAGCTCCTGTCTCGATTGTCCTTGTCTTTGCGTCTCCGGTGTCGGTGCTCCTTACATTCTTCGCACCTTCTATTCTTCGCGGATCCTAAGCATGAGTCGCTGATCTTGACAACTCAGTTTATGTTTTGGTCCGAGAATGAGTTCGAGATGCTTCCCTCATGTCTTACATTTTCATTCTCATTGCTTCTATCAACTGGCTGATTTATTAAGTCACAATGTCTCTAGTGTAATCCATCATTCTTAGAGGTCGTTTTTCCAAAAAATAAGGATATTCCTCTCAAACTTTATGTATGAGCTCCACACTCAATGTACCTTTCAGAATGTTGAATTTTTTTAGTGAATAGGGTTTCATATTGCCTGTGGGTATATACAAGAAGAGTGCTATAAGGAGAGAGTAAGATTGAAGAGATTCTTGGAAGAAACCTTGAGGATATATCCCTTTTCGACCTCCAATGAATTCGAGGAAAGTTGGCTCCTTAGAAGTTTCTTCAAATTATAGACTTTCAGAGAGAGAGAGAGAGAGAGAGAGAGAGAGA
>NW_018216592.1:0-1599 GCF_001263595.1 Phalaenopsis equestris | reverse complement strand
TTTTGAAACACCAGTTTTTGAACAACAGATTTTCAACATCGTTTGAACCGAAATTTTATAAAATCACAGCCAAAACAAGCACACCGTAAATTACTAGTTAAGTATTATTTGAAAAAGATACTCTTGAGTGCTTACATATAATGAAAATCTAGAATTTGAATTATATGTTCAGCATTTTCTTGAAATTTTAATGTATTGCTTGCTACAAAAATATTAAAAAAATTGGGGCATAGAGTCTTAAAATTTTATTGGAGCATTTTGTTTGATGCAACTGCATCAAAAATGTTTAAATCACTCAAGAGGATGTAGATATTGTGGTGGCAGGTTCTGAATCTGCTTTCAACGATTGACTTTTTTCTCTTACATTTTTTTCTATTGATTGGACAACTAATGCTTTTTTTCAATTATGCTAAGGTAAATTTGACTTTATATGCACAATAATCAAAATTTGAGAAATGTAGTTGATATATTTATTTATTGTAGAAATATGCTCAAAAGTTTCCTAGAGACTAAAATACTCAAACATTTCATCGAATAAAGTCCGTTTCTTTATTAGGAACTTGATATCATCAGAGCTTCGCGACTTCCTTTTTGCATCACCTGGAACAGTCACAAAGATTACATAGCGTTTGCCTTTGTCCTATGACAAATGGCAACCCTTCTCCAATTAATATTTTATAAAGTGTTGTGATAAAATTAAACTTCAACTTTTTTGTTATCTCAGGCACACTATCATAGGGCCTCATTCCACTTTCTATTCTTTGTAGATTTTGTATGGTCATTATATCTATTTGACTTCCTGCTTAGAATTAGTTCTGAGTGAAACAAATCCTTGGAGCAGTTAGATTTCTCATTTGGCATGAAGATTGAGAGGAGCAGCAGAGTGATGACTCATGGTGAGATTGCCAATTAGTGTTTCACTGTTGTAGAAAAGTTTCTGTCAGGTTGCTGCTTATGCCCAAGTTCTCGTACTTGAGTGTTCATACTGAACTGCTCACAGTCGACTACTCATATTGATTAACTACTCATAATTGATTGCTCGTTGACTCAAGTTTTTGATGGATTTGTTTGAAGACCCACTAGGCCTGCTTGGACCCTTACTAGCCCACAAAACTATTTTTTGTTATACGAAATCCTAAACCACAATCACTATTAGAAACTTTTTATGCTAAATCTTACTGCATTCATTTACTATAAAGAAACAATGATTAAATTATTTGAACAATCTTTGAATTAGGATTGAATATTATTCCAAAGTGACTTTAAAGTTTGAAACGTATTTGTTTATTCTTAAATCTTTCTTCAGTCTATGATTGAGCAAATTCAATAAACTTTAATATGTTATCAAGCATTTTTTTACATATTTTTTGTATGATCTAAAAATCTTAGAATTTGAATATGACATTTTTGAAAGGTGATTTGAGCTTGATCAAAGAAGATTTGATCATGTGTGGAAGATATTTGAGGATTATTCAATTGTGAATGAAGCATATTCAAAGTAATCAAATATGGGTCAATGTTAGGTTTGAATTGACATTGTATTTTCATTGTTGAAACTTATTTGAACTTTTACAAGAAGGTTTAAATATTATTATATTT
>NW_018216591.1:0-1598 GCF_001263595.1 Phalaenopsis equestris | reverse complement strand
TGTCGCTGACGAAGAGAGTGGAGGCCAAGTTTGTCGGTAATTTCAGCCGCATTCATGGCGTTGGGAAGGTCTTGTTTGTTGGCAAACACAAGCAGGACGGCATCTCTCAACTCATCCTGTGAATAATTTGAAAATTAGGAAACAAAAGCATTCCGCTTGATATAGCAAAGAAGAAGATGGTGCCAAAGAACAAAGAGGGCTCTGCTACAGGGAGAATAGAATAAAGTGGTAGAGACGTCAAATCGATTCCTACCTCATTCAACATTCTGTGGAGCTCGTCTCTGGCTTCAACAACACGGTCACGATCGTTGCTGTCCACCACAAAAATGAGCCCCTGTGTGTTCTGGAAGTAATGCCTCCATAGCGGGCGGATCTGGAAGGAAAGTATAAGCATAAAAATAATATAATTAGTTTTAAATATGTATAAAACTATGTATAAATATGGCCAAATAGATGAAAATCTGTTCAATCAGTTTGGGTATAAAAAAATAATCAAGGATAAAGCAAGGCCATTGGTACAATATTTTTGGTAAAAATGACAATCAGAGCCAGCCATGCAAACTATCAGGCATTGGTAAGAAATCTCTGCTGTTTTATAAATCAGCCTTCACTCCCCCAGAAATCGTACTAGTGTATTTCTGTAATACATTGGGTATTATTGTAAAGTACTATGGTGGAATTTTTCAGCACTAATATGAGGAATGGGCAGGGCAGAAGAAGCATATGGTGAAAAAGGCAGGACATGATGGTCATTTCACTAGAGGTGGGGCGGGTTAGGGGATTCTTCTGCAGCAAATCCAAATAATAGAATGCTGGCCTATCAAACCATAACCAGGGCTACCTTATGATAATGTTCAAACATAACCCAATTATTGAAATTTTAATTTGCATTAAGGATGAATTTACCTTGTCTTGACCGCCAACATCCCAAACAGTAAAGCTTATGTTCTTGTACTCCACTGTCTCCACATTGAATCCTGGTAAAGGAAACATTAAAAAAACATATATCATAATGAACGTTGGATCAAATATAATTCATCACAAATTAAATTGCTGAGATTCTAAATAAATAAATAAATAAATAAATGTACATGCTAAAAAAATATATGGAGTTGGAATCTGACTTAATAGCAAGCGCACTTTGCAAGGTAAATTTGCTATAATATAGAAGATGATGACAATCAACTACTCTTTCAAAAACTAAACCTACTATATTATACATTTGACTCTCATATTTTATCATAAACACCCATCAAATTAATTCTCATGGTTCAAACATGTACTTGATTATGATCAACATAGACAAACTTTGAATGATTCTTCATAAACACATTTAATTTTTATTTAACAGACAAGGCAAAAAATGTGCTCGAATTATTAAATTTTTGAAAAATTTACATACCTCCAATTCTTAGGTACTCACATATCCAACACCTGAAGTTTGATATTGACATTTATATTACTTTGGTGCCATAAAACTAGGTGTATTTCACTTTAAGCTGTTAGTAATAGTGGTAATTTCAATGTGATGTTAAAGATTCGAGTATTTTAGATGTAAATATGAAATTTTAGATGTTAGATATATAAAAATATAAGAA
>NW_018216590.1:0-1598 GCF_001263595.1 Phalaenopsis equestris | reverse complement strand
ACGCACGCCGCAGCCACTGTCGGGCTAACTAATTTCCGGGAGTCCATTCTCAATGGCACTTCTTTCTCACCATCTCTCCTTCGCAGGATTTTCAGCCCTCCCCCGCCGACATCCCTTCCCCTACACCTCCACCGCTCGTCGGCGAATCCTTCGCTGCATACGGGTTTTCTCAATGGAGGAATCGAGCAAAACGGGCCCGAGATACACCAACCGCCTTGCCACTGAGCACAGCCCTTATCTTCTTCAACACGCACACAATCCGGTAGATAAGTTGATTCTTATCCACGCCGAGCTTTATCTCTTCATTGGTTTTTGCTTTTTTTGTTTTTTGGCCTTGTGGGACATTTCGTCAAATGTGTTGTTGGCAAACTGATTGCGCTTAGAAAGGATTGGGATTGAGGTCGGTTTCAGTAAAGTAGGCGAAGTTGAGAAAATATTGGTCAGGGGATGGGAACATTGAACTTAATTTAAGGACTTTTGGTTAGTTATTATTCGACATGCATTGTTATCTTATGTAGAAAATGTCATCATCATGGTCATCTTCACCGGAAGCTTTATTACAATTATTTGGGGTGTCGTTTGTGGATTATTATTTCTCCATTTGTCCTTGTTTAGTGTAATCTGAATATGGTACTATAAAAGAGAAGTTATTCTACTTTATATGCATGGAAATGCCACAATAGTCTTAACCTTTTATAATAAAAAAGAAATTTATCTTGCTTTTATTGAGATTTTCTGCCTTGTTTACTTGCACAAAAAGGAGAAAGTCTCATCAGAATCTATAAGATAAGTTGTGTCGGATACATGTTTAATGGAAAAAGGACTCAGGTGATGCGTACTGCAGAGAAGCGAGCTGGGAAAGCACTATCAAGGAGGGATGCAGGGATAGGAAAACATGTGTAAAGGACAAAACTAACCTAGTCTGTATTTAAGAAAAAAAAATTGTTAAAAGCATGGTTTAGAAAACTAGACCGAACCTGCAAACCTGCAGGTTCGATCAGTCGACCGTGAACCGGCTAGTGGTCGGGTTCGGGCTAGCTTAATAACCGCTCCCGCATCGAGCTGGATTGAACTGACATTGAAACGGGTTGAACCGGCAAAAACTGGCCGGTTTGACCGAAAATTGTATTTTTTTTAATACTTAAGTGGCGTTGGAAAGATAAGGTGGGCTTTGCATAGGGAGGTTGCAATGGAGAGGGGTTTCCAATGGAGATAAATGACATTGGAAAGTGGAAACCAACAACTAATAAATGGAGTTTGGTGAAAGAAATGATTACAATTCCTCAGTGCCAAGTGACGGATTTAGGGATGGGAGGAAGAGCAGCCAACATATCTTTGAAAGATTTTACTATTAGATTTTAATAATATTTAATTTTTATTCATTACATATATTTTTTCAAAATTATCGTAATGAGTTTTTTATATTTCATACTTAATTTTTTTAAAAAGTAATTATTAAATTTTAGAATAATTTTTTGGAAATTATTGTGGTGTTTATTATTTAAATATTTGTATATATATTTTTTATATTTTAGTAATCAATTTTTTTTAAATATATCATTCATGTCATATTTAAATAAATTTATAATTTATTACAT
>NW_018216589.1:0-1597 GCF_001263595.1 Phalaenopsis equestris | reverse complement strand
AAAACTTGGCTTCTACATTAGATCTTGCTATTATTTTTTTTACTTGTCCAAGTTTTGAGGTTGCCTTCGAAGAATATATATTATATTTTGAAGTTGACAAATTATCAACTTTAGAACCAACATAATCTGCATCTGGGTATGCTTCAAAAGTCAAATCGTTTCCTTTATTGAATATAATTTCTTTGCTCTAGGTTCCCTTCAAACATTATAAAATTCTACATATTATCCTATGGTTTGATTCTTTAGGAATATGTATGAATTAACTCTCCACACAAACAAAATAGGCAATGTTGAGTGTCGAATGTAATAAGTAGATAAATCTTCTCCCCAGTCTCTAATAAAAGATTCACTTTTTTTTTTTGAACTGTCATTTTTTTTTATACAGAATTTTTTTTTTCTATTGAATATGGATTTTCCTATAGCACCATTCGTTTTTTGTTGGGTTTCATTTTGAATAGGCTCTTCTTTCCTCACAAGCAGGAACTTCAGAAACATGGAAGCCCTGATATTGTGATGGCTTTAGTGGGCAACAAGGCTGACCTGCATGAAAATAGGAGTGTATCTGCTCAAGTATGAAAGCCCACTCTATGACATACTATAGGCAATTATTGACTGTCTCAATTTATTAGTTTCAACCATGGTCATGGATAATAAAACACATTACTTTATTGTTGTAGGAAGCAGTGGAGTATGCAGAGAAAAATGGCATGTTCTTCATTGAGACATCAGCAAAGACTGCTGATAACATTAACCAGCTATTTGAGGTATGGAAATCAATCATATTTCCACTGAAGTATTGCAGTTACAGAAATAAAGGTTTTTTTTAATAGAATTAGTTATTTTTGTGTAAATTCTGTCTTCAGATTTTGGTCATATTATAATTTCATAAAACAAATTATGACTCGTTGCTTTGAGTTTAAATTTTAAAACTATACAACATCTAGGTCGTTACTGCTAACTGCCATCATGAGTTTTTGACAAAATTATGAAAATCAAAATGTTTTTACTCCCCAAATAAATTATCTTTTGCAATGGTGGTTTCTTGATTCTCGTCTCTAAAAGTGATGCTGATAGGTTCACTATTTCTTAATGGCCCACATGAATTGTGGACGCAAAATAAAGAAACCATCATTTTTAATTATAGATTTATCCGGGGATTGTAACCTTGACCAAAATATTAACACGAATGCATAAAATAAATCAACCCTGAGTTTCAAATGATTCTAATTCTTAAAGCTGCATTTTTGGAAGTAAATTGTGCTTTATACAAAAGCTTTGGACTAATTTTCTGAAATCAGCTTCTTTGTTAACCATCCAAACCCTTCTTTTGAGCATATATTTAGTTCTCCCCAAGCGATGATATTTGTTAAATCTATCCTTTTATGGAAGAATCATTGACCACAAACTTTCATAAAATTCTCAAAAAGTTACGGATTTCATTTTTCATTCAAAATGAGGAGAAATATTTACATACAGAATACGCATGAAGCTTTGCTTGCGTACTCCATTAACTCCGCAATACCTCCATAATAACCGATGAATAATATCGAAATAGAACCCGTGAAGGTTATTGAGGTTATATGTTATTGAAATTAAT
>NW_018216588.1:0-1597 GCF_001263595.1 Phalaenopsis equestris | reverse complement strand
GGGGTAAATTGGTTGGTTCTATTCGATTTTTAAAACAGATTTAGTTTTATACTTCATATTTGGAAGAGATTTTCTAACCTCTTTTTGACAGCTTGCCTTCAATGTCAGTGGAGACATGGGATATCCATCCATATATTTTAAAGTTTTCATTTTGACTTTTAAATGACGGGACTTTTTAGTTAATTTGGGTTTATAAATGAGCTAGTTATTCTTATGTCAAATTGTCGCCTTTTAACCATTATCACCATACCACAGTTGTTTATCTCTATCATTAGAATCCGACCAAGCATTCAACATTATCGGGTAGCCATCATTCAGTCGCTACCATCAAGCCACCATCAAATCACCATCGTCATTTATACATCAACATCAAACTTCCACCGCCCAATCACAACCATTGGATCGTGTCATTTGTTGAAGAATGTATAGCAGCCATTATCGGACAACCAAGAGTGAGTCAATCTTATTTGACCACTTTCATCACTTATCCCCACCCTTCAACTCATTGTCGCTTGTCTACAAGCATCAAACTTTCATCGTCTAACTCTTGTTATTGGACTTCCACCATTGGTCCATCAATATAAAATCACCATGACACGTCTACCATCATAAAAAAACCATCGCCCAAACTTCATCGTTATATCTCTATCTACCATCCACACCATCAGATTGCTTCTTTTATCAACCACAATTAGACTATTATCACAATAAGCCCATCACCATTCTCAAGTAACTATTATCCAACCTTTATCACTGAATCACCATTTAATTCTAACTTCAGTCCCACCATATCCATCGCTTATCTATGATTACATGACTATAAGCACCACATAATTATTACCTAATTACAATCAGCATATCACCAACATCCAACTATAGGCACCAGAGCTTTATCACTTGATTATGGTCCCCATGACCACTGTCACTCGCTTATAGTCACTGACGATCAGCTATAGCCATTGGGACTCTATCACCAGACTATAACAACCCAATTTTCATTACCAATCTAAGGTCATTAGACCACCATCGCTTTTTTATGAGTTCCTCATTGCTCAATTGCAAGCACCCAATTCTGACAACTCGCCATGATTTTCCAACTCTAGGCACCCAATTATGATTGCAGGCATATGATGAATGCTTGACCTAGTCACCCATTTTTTATTACATGATCAATTATTAAAACTCCATCGCTCAACTACCATATGTCATCTAACCACAATCTCTTGTTTGTCATTTCTTTACCTCTATTTCCCATACGATCATCTGAATACTGACACCCAACTACGACCATCCAACCTATATTGCATGATCATAGTCATCTATCTGCATTTGTTCATGTCTATGACCCCCAATTTTGATTGCAATATCACAACCACATTTCTTTGATCCCCAAACATATCACCCATCTACAATTATCAAAACTCCATCGCTCAACTACATTCAATCTCTTCTCTATCATTACTTGACCTCTATTACCCAACCATGATTATCAAACTACTGACACCCATCTATGATCATCCGACCAATATTGTTTGATCATAGTCAATTTTTTGCAATTGCTCAACTTCCTTTGCCCAACCACATTTTCCTATCTACA
>NW_018216587.1:0-1597 GCF_001263595.1 Phalaenopsis equestris | reverse complement strand
GAAAAGCCTAGTCCTCCTAGGAACATGTCTCAATCGCCTTCACCGCTCCTCCGGCGAACTCAAGCAAATACACGCCCACCTCCTCATCTCCGGCGGAATCTTCGATCCCTTCGCCACCGGAAAACTTATCTCCTCCTTCAGCGCCGTCGATCTCAACCACGCCCTCCTCCTTTTCCGCCACCTCCCCCATTCTCCCTCCACGTTCCTCTGGAACACCCTTATCGGTGCCTGCACCGGCCGCAACCAACCCCTTATCGCACTCTCCCTCTTCTCGCAAATGCTCGCAGCCGTCCGCCTCCCCAACAACTACACCTTCTCCTTTCTCCTTCGCTCTTGCATCTCCATCTCCTCTCTCTTCGTCGGTCAACAAATTCACGCCCAGATCGAGAAGTTGGGGTGGGCTGACTACGATTTCGTAATGAATGGTCTTCTTCATTTATACGCTACCTGTGGCCGCATCGGCGACGCGCAGAAGCTGTTCGACGTGTGCCACCACCCAGATGTCGTCACTTGGAGTGCCATGGTTAATGGATACGTAAAGGCTGGACAGATTGGTGTTGCGAGGGGGCTGTTTGATGTGATGCCTGAGAGGAATGCTGTTTCATGGAGCACCATGATAACTGCTTATGCAGCCATTGGGATGTTTCATGAGGCTTTGGATGCGTTCAATGAGATGCAGGTTGCGGGGCTTGAGCCTAACCATGCTGGACTTGTGGGAGCTCTCTCAGCTTGTGGTTTTCTTGGTGCTTTGGATCAGGGCAAGTGGATTCATGCTTTTGTGGAAAGGAATGGAATGGAATTGGATAGGATTCTAGGGACTGCACTGATAGACATGTATGCTAAATGTGGATGCATCGATAACGCTGATCGAGTGTTCGGTGAAATGACTGAAAGGGATGTCTTTGCTTATACAGTGATGATATCAGGGCTTTCAAATCATGGTCTGAGTGAGAAGGCGATTGAGATGTTTGCTCGGATGGAAGCCGAGGGAGTGAAGCCTAACGCAGTGACATTTATATGCATCTTGAGCGCTTGCGGCAGGCTAGGTTTAGTTGAGTTGGGGAGGCATTTCTTTGAAAGAATGAGCAGGGTTTATGGAATTGAACCAGGAGTGGAGCACTATGGTTGCTTGGTGGATCTTCTAGCCAGGGCTGGATTGATTGATGATGCACGAAGGTTGATAAGGGAGATGTCAATGGAGCCTGATTCTTATGTGTTGGGTGCCTTGCTCAATGCTTGCAGAGTTCTTGGGGAGGTGGAGGTGGGAAAGGAGATTGTTGAGAGCCTAATGGAATTGGGGCTCGATCATAGTGGTGTTCATGTGCTACTTTCGAATATGTATGCATCTTCTTTTAGGTGGGAAGAAGTGAAGAACGTGAGGAGAGTGATGGAGGAAAATAAGGTTAGGAAAGTGCCTGGATGTAGTATGATCGAGGTTGATGGTGTGGCTTGTGAGTTTGTTGCTGGAGACCGATCTCACCGTTGTATGGATAAGATTATTGTAGCTATGAAAGGCATGGACAAGCAACTAAAATCCTTTGGTGATGACAAACACTTAATTCATTTTGTAAATCTTTGAAGAATTGAAATTCTAATA
>NW_018216586.1:0-1597 GCF_001263595.1 Phalaenopsis equestris | reverse complement strand
GATGGTATCTCACATACTTGCTTATTTTCATCGGGCTTGCATTTTTGGTTTGAGTGGTGGTATGTCTCAACATAGGGTGGGTTAGATGGCCAGTCTGATTAAGTGGCTACCCCCTCCCTTGGTTTGGATCAAAATTCATATTGATGGAAGCTAAGCTTCCACTAGGGCTGGTCTTGGAAGGGTTTTTCGTAACCACTTTGGCCAATGTAATTGTTTCTTCGCATCACCGTTTGTTGCCTCTTCTCCTTTGGAGGCCGATTGTTGGGCTTTTTTACTATCTCTGCATGTTGCGATCTCCTGTAATTTCTCTAATTTTATTGTTAAGACCAATTCTTTTACTCTTTATAAGGATTTTGATATGGCTTCGATGCCCAACTGGAATCTCTTATGAACTTGGAATAAAATTAGAGAGCTTATTCATAAGTATGACATATGCATTCATTTTTCTCACATTCTTCATGAAGGAAGTTCCCTTGCTGATTGGTTGGCTAGGAGAGGTAAAGGTGCAGGATTTTTTTTTGTTTGTTTTACACAAACACAACATTCAAAACATCTTTTGTTGGGAGACTCTCTGAATTTACCTTTCCTCAGAATATGATTATGGATTATGGATTGATGCATCTATTATTTTATGGATTACTATTATTTTTGGTTGAAGATGTTGGGTGGTTTCATTAAGTCCCTTGTTTTCATATTCCATGGTTTGGTTAATTGGGGCTTTCTGCTTAAATTTGGTATTTGTTGTGATATTTGGGGATTGAATGCTGGCTCCCCTCCTGCTATTGGTCTAGTTAGTATTTGCCGTGTTAAAAATTGGAGAATTCTGCCCAGGTCTGAGTGAACTGGGTGGGTCACAGCCTGCATCCTGTTATCTTTCAGTGATTATATGGGATTTATGAGCTTGTTGGATCCATTTTTTGATGCTTTTTTGTGCCATCTATTATTTTCTCTCGGGTTTAGCTATAGAATTTATGTTTTATTAGTTGTTGACACAGTTGAAGAAGCTTGCGGTTTTCTTTTTTGTTCTCCTATTTGTTTCACTGTGGCTGTCTCACCGAGAGGACCACCCCTTAGTATTACTCTTTACAATTTTAAAAGCTAGGGAATTCTTCCAGTTTTGAGTTAATTGGGTTTACTGCCTCCATCTGTTACCTTTCAACGATCCTTTTTTTGTTACTTTTCTTTGCCAACTATTGGTTTCATTCTGATTTTAGCTGCTGAATTTCAATTTTGTGGTGGTGAACAGAGGATGATGCTTGTGGTTTTTCAATCTGGTTCTCTTATTTCTTTCACTGTGGATGTCTCACCGAGAGGAATCTTCCTTTTTTGGCTATTTTTGAACAGACCTGCAGGCTGCCTTGCTTCGTTTCTCACAATTTTTTGGAGTCTACTCTGCTTGTGTGCAGGTTAGTTGTTTTTCAACTGGATGACTAAGGCGCTTCTCTACATCTTCTTACGATGTACACACAAAACTATGTTCCTTTAATTGCTTTTCAGATCACAGTGGTTCGTGGCTTCATGGATTCTGTCTTGTTTTGCCATTTTTTAGTGCAGATTCTTCGATATACCTTTTATTTTGATGGGTATTCGATCTACT
>NW_018216585.1:0-1596 GCF_001263595.1 Phalaenopsis equestris | reverse complement strand
TTCTCTTTATCATGGATGACATGGATCCACCTCGTAATTTCTCAAAATCCTTGGGGGTTTCCCTTGCCTGTCCTTTTACAAATTTGTAACAACAACCACACTGGATGGTTATTTTCCCTTTTCCTTGCATCCATTTCTGTGGCTTTGAATACGTCTTTTTCTTTACAGTCTAGCTCGACCTCTCTCCCTTAAATCAAATATGAAATAAAAAATCTTCTTCTCATCACTTTCTAAAAATACTCTGGTGTGTAACTCGAGTCCTTCTAGAATATTTACAAACTTTCCTCGGATTTCCACATAATACTTGAATTCTAATTTCTAGACCCTGCGTATCTTCTCCAGCTTAAACCTAGGAATCTTTTGCAAAGGTCGAGACTGCTCCTTTGACTCATCTTCAAAATTAATCCATGGATGTCGTAGCTCTAAGAATCATGGTATGTGTGGCTATACATCTGGATGCTCTATGCTTTTGAACATTATGAAGGTGGTTGTATACTCCTTAAATTACCTGTAACTCTCCAGGTGGAGAACGTTACACTCTAGGACCTCTGTGAATGCTCCTGCTGATGATGTCTACCTCAATATCTCTGCATTGCATGTTGGGCATCCTACGCAAAGTTTTTCAGGTATCTCCAATAGTGTAGGCTCTACGGAGACCTCTAACTTATCCTCTGTAACTGGGGGACTAGTAGAAGTTTCTCTCAAAGTCTGGGCATTAACTTCTTCTTCATGAATTGGAGTGAGCTTTGTAGCTACCTGTCTTGCACCTCTGTTTTCCAGTCAATCCTAAGCTCAGTGGTTACAACAATTAGCATTTATGCTTTATGTCTTCCTTAATGGAGCATCTGAGACTTTCTCTGAAGTAGCACCGATTAAGTCCTCTGTCATTTTCGTAATCATGGACTGTAGGATCCTATGTATATGGAATTTTTTCTGCCTTCTTCCTTTTCAGCGAAGAGTCTTCTTTAGTGTTTATTCTCAGTAATGCTTATAATACTACTATCTCTCTATGGCTGACTATGCTCATCTGGAGGCCTTCATAGTCCACGTTAACTTATCTATAATCCAGGTCAAATTTTATAATGTCACCTTACGTTGTTTTCTCTTCATCTAGTGCGAGATTGAAGGTGTCTTTAAAAATGGAAATCAGCTTCTATTTCAACATTTTCTTACAGAAGACAGAAAAACATCAGCGTATTGAAATCCAAAATGAACAAGAATAATAGCAGTTCATTATTAAATTGATTTTAAATCTTACTTATGCAAGCATTTTATTTAATTTGATCTGCAAAATTCAAAATTTAAATAGTGAACTTAGATGTACAAATTTTGTTTAATTAAAATTTATCTTGCTTCACCGAATTTTATTACAAATTTTCTTTGGACCCAGGCAATACTGTTGGCCACATAGCTATTTTTGGAACAAGTATTGCTTTTGGAATGTCATGTTGGGTAATATTTCCTTAAATATCATCCATTGAACAGCAACATGGGCCTCTCACCATGGGAATCCACTAGATGGTAAGATCCTCTGGAGTAAACCTTCTCTACCATGAACAACCCCTCCCAAGTTGGTTCAAACTTTCCACCTATCTT
>NW_018216584.1:0-1596 GCF_001263595.1 Phalaenopsis equestris | reverse complement strand
ATAATATTAACTTCTTTAAAGTGAATTATACCTTTTCATACATATGTTTTGACATGATTGTGATGAAAAAAATGTTATACAAGTAAATATCAAAGTATAAATATTTGACATGTAAATAGATAAGAATTATATGGTATTTATGTAATTAACTCCTCTTTTTAAATTTGAATTATGACCAGATTTTTATTTTTTAATTAGAATTTTTCTATTAAGTTTTATCTTCACAAGATAAGAACATGCTTACAAATAGTCTATTTTTTATTATTTAACCCCATTTTTGTAAACTTATTTTTTAAATATGAATATATTTATGATGTGCAATATTGATTGGTTATTGAGTGAATAATTGTTTTTTGTGGCCAATTGAACGTTGCGTAGATTCAAATAATTTTCACGGATTATTCATTGGACTTATAACCTTTAGATTAAAAGACAAAACTCTCAACAACTAGACCAAAGTAAATGACATAAAAGAGAACAGCAAATTACCCCAAATTATGTACAAGGAAGTTTTTTTTTATTTGATTGCAGTGACCAAGAGTTTGAACTAATTTCTTCTCATTTAAATTAAATTGGATGGTTAGAAAAGAGCAGGTGTATAAAATACAAATAACTTTATTTTGTGAGAGAATCCAAATCCTTCATGTTGATGAGTTGCAATGTGAGTTCATGCTTCGGATGCCTTCTTAGTATTGAATTGCTATGAAACAATGTGTATATCAAAAATGTGTCAACACTAATCTCAAATAAATCAAAAAATTGATAGAGAAGATGATGGGCCCTCATTACTATCTGGGAGAGGTTTGGAAGAATCTTGGCACATATGCGCCAGTTAGGCGACGCATAAGCGCCACCTTTTAAGAAAGAGAGCTCGTTAGAAGAGATGGAGCTATATGGCAACAAAGGGGGCACATGTGTGCCCCCTTTTCTGTTGGGTGCCACTTTTGGGCTCGTATGTGCCCATAGATGGTGCTTAGGCATCATGTTATATAAAAAAATTTCAATTTTTTTTTACTTTTTTTGCCCTTTTCTTTGTCGAAGCTTCTCATGGAGGATTTTTTATGGATCCTTGAACCATCAAAAGACATCCGGGGATGAAAATAAGCTTACCCACATCTGGGTGGACACCTGGGGTGCATTGTATCAAACAAAAGTTGCCGACTAGTGCCAAGTATGACCCGAACAATTTGAAACTCAATTTTGTGCATGTATGTCCTCAAGAAGGGTTTTACTGGCCCGAAAGCTATGGTAGATCATGTATCAATAAAATACGACCCCATAACTTAAAAAGGAATTTTTTGGGGACTTTTATTTAGCGATTTTAGCACTTCGTGGGTGTGGTTTTGTCATCTCCAATTTCCAAAAACGTGTGTGGGAAAGTTTGATGATTATCCTTGACCATAAAAGATTTAAAATTGACAAAGTATGGTTTCTAAGCACTAGAATGGAAATTAAACATGTTTCGTGAATTATCTCTCGTCCGAACACTTGCTTATGTTAACGTATGAAAAGGTAGTTATAACATACAAGATAACTCGTAGAGAAAATTATGTTTACTATAGAGATTATTCAAAAAATTAATTCAACTAAATCCTA
>NW_018216583.1:0-1596 GCF_001263595.1 Phalaenopsis equestris | reverse complement strand
AATGTCGTACGTTGTCACATCTCTCCACTAAGATCTATGTGGTTCATAGTTAATGCAAATCCCAACTCTGGCTCATGCATCCTGTGAACGTCATCACAGCTCACCACTACAGGCCATGTGACCAAATGCGGTCTATGTGGCTCACTACTACTGCAGCTTCCTACTACAGCCTATGTAGTCAAACGACACTCCTAAAGCAACCATTTGTAGCCCACGTGGACAACTACTATCATTGCCTTCAATTACAGCCTATACAATAGGTTAGCACTATGATCACCATCTACAAAATTCACGACAGACTACTGCCTAAATAGCAATCGACTGTGGCTCTTATAGGCTACTGTCTTCAAGAACTACATTCATCACTGTCAGATTATAATTATTGTCGATGAGCCACTATTATACATTTATAATGATCAACTTTAATACTCCAACTTCATTAATTTAAGATAAAAAGTGAACATGTGTACTCACCATTTATAGGGGATTATTTCAATTGGGCTCGACCCCATGGATTTTCATATTTCAAAGTTTTCCACATAAAAATGAAGGTGTCTCTTCTTGCTTACTCATCTTTAACTACTTGAGTGTGTACTAGTTTTCTTAAAATGCTAACACACTAAATAATCACTTTTTCATCACGAATCTTCTGACATTCATCAGTTTGCCATCGTTTGGGGGAAATGAGGTCTCAATCAATGTTATCTTCTAGTTCGAGACGCCAATCCTCCATTTTTTTTCCTGGTGGCATAGATCATTTAACTAGTGAAGAAATCTTCTTTGCACCTCTGAACCATTCTTCAATGTGAGGGGTGCAACCTTCATTGTAATCTCAAAATGGTCGTTCATGTCTACATCTCTAGCATGATTGTAGTGAGAGTAGTCTTTCTTTATCTCTGTGTGACATCAATTCTAAAAGAAACATTTCCAGGTCGGGGGCAACCTTCACTGCAGTCTAAAAAATTCATGCACGTCAACATCCCAGGCACAACTGCAATGGGCTAGTCTTCACGCATCTCATTGATACATCAAATATGGACAACTTTTTCTAGGATGGGGGAGACCTTCACTATGGTCTCAGAAGGTTGTGCATATTAACATCTTGAGCATGATCATGGTGGGGTAGTCATCCCAAATTTCATTCAAACATCAAGTTTTAAAAAATTAATTCCAGACTAGGGGCAACTTTCAGTGCCAAGAAAGCTCCCTCAGCATCCTCCGACATTATAGAGGATCTTCCTCCATTAGATTAAGAAGCATATCCCTTCAAATTTTCATGCATGTGTAATGGGTTCGTGTGGACAATGCCCAATCGAGGGACAAAAAATTTCAAAAATGGCAACAAAAAATTTATCAAATATCATTCTTCAATATGGCTCCAACCATATTTCCAAAAACAAATTATGATTGATTGCAACTTAATCCTCAGTTTTGAGAAATGCAAAGCTTGTCTGATACCTCATTCTTGGCTTAATCAATCCCAAAAAACTTGATTCGACCTCTTCAATCATAGGCTATGGACATCATGCAGAAGCTTCAACTAACAATCTCAGATAAGTAAAAAAGTCTATGTGAATTTCTTTTGAGCTCTTCAAT
>NW_018216582.1:0-1596 GCF_001263595.1 Phalaenopsis equestris | reverse complement strand
TTTTTTTTGTGGATTTTGATTAGGATGGTGATATGTTCTAAGAAATGCAAGGACTTGGATTTTGGTTATGTGATTTTTTGTATAAATGCTGGCTTTTTGATGGAATTTTGCCGGAACGTGCTTGGTGATGGGTAGGAACTAGGAAGGATGAAAGAAGAGGGTGGGTAGCAGGAAGTCAAGAACGTGCGGGAAATTATGTTGTCTGTTTTCTGCGCAGTCGCTGTATAAGCTTTTATTCCACCTACTTTTCCTGTGTTTTAACTCTTCTTCTGTTTGTTTTATATCTCTCTTCTCTCTTCTGTGGGCTAGAAATAATTAGTTCAGCTGTAATTAGATGAAGCCTGGTGTTTTGAATGGCAGGAGAATTATAAGCTGCAGATGTTAGCTTTAAGAAAGTAATTAGAAGAACAATAAGCACAAATATATGATCAGTATATATTTCTGCAATATTTATTATTCTTCAACGTTATTTTTCTGGTGAACGACAACACAAGAGACGTATCAAAGCAGTAATGCTTTTCAAACTTTTGTTCAGAATACGGGAATGATTTACTGGGTATTTTTTGGCGTAGATTTACTGCGTAAAATCTGGTAAAATGTAAGACTTATACTCTTAAACAGCCTTTTTTTTCAATTAGAGGTTTCAAATCATCAAAATTAAGGTAAAATTAAGAGGAAAACATTAGAGCAACATGCTAAAAGGAAAATTAACTACAACAAAATCATCATTCCATGATTGAAACTAATTAATTATATGATTCGAGGCATGGTAAGAACTATATATATATATAAAATTAATCAGAAATTTAATCTGTAACAGCATATATTACAAACTTATTGAAATACTTCAATTTCCAAATGCATTAACAAACATACATAATCGTTAAACATTAATTAATAAAAATGCTTAAAATTAATTCAGATTAGCTGTAAGGCTGCAACCACTGATCTCCATCAATATAAGAAGAATTAAGAAAAGGAGCAGCTTGTTCATCATTCAGCTTCAAGACATAAGGCGCTCTCAAGTTCTGGTTAGCACCTGCACCACTGCACTTGTACTCTCCATAGAAGACAGTCCTGCATGAATACACTTAAGAAGCTCGAAAGAAGAGATTTTGATTGAAGAAGTAGATGATTTTAGCACTCTAAATAAATTTAAAACCTATTTTTTTTTCTCAATGAATGGAGTGATATGAACTTACTGGTCTCTTGAGGGATCATTGAAGTCATTCCAGCCTTCTGGGGAGATGATGTCAGTCATGGAGGTGAAAGCGAAGATGACACGTGCGAAGGGACGCCATGCGCGGCCGAGCCAAATCCGGCCCGTGCCGCCGATGGTGCAGTTAACGAAGGAGAAGCCGGTGTTCTCATCCTTCGAAACACGGCCATGAGCCGTCACGGCGCCGTTAATCATCTTCAATCCGGCCGTTACCGGCGAGGCCATGGAAATCAGCTGGCAGTTCTGAATTAGCAAGTTCTTAATTGGGTTAGTGGTCTGATAAAATACGCATAGGTATGTTTTTCTTGCTTTTTGTTAGTATTAATCTCACATAAGCTCATTATAAGCTTGATTTAGTTACTTAAACTTGTGTTAAG
>NW_018216581.1:0-1596 GCF_001263595.1 Phalaenopsis equestris | reverse complement strand
TACATCATCGACATACACATCAATGTTCCTTCCTTTATGATTAGCAAAAATTACATCCATGAGACGTTGGTAAGTCGCCCAGGCATTTTTAAGCCCAAAAGACATTACATTGTAACAAAAAATTCCCCTACAAATAATAAAAGTGATCTTTTCCACGTCAGCTAAGTATTTCTTAATCTGATGGTACCCGGAGAATATGTCAAGAAAACTTAAGACTAAATATCCAACCGTTGAATCTACCAAAGCATCAATCCTTGGTAGAGGGTAAGTATCATAGTTCAGGTTGGTGAAGTACACACGCATCCTCCATTTTTCGTTGGCCTTCTGCTCCATCTCTACATTGGAGACTCGGGTGGGATATTGTACTTCCCGAATGAACCTCGCCTCCTCTAGTTTTTGTAATTCCTCTCGGATGGGTCCCGCCAACGTCATGGTCGAGCTTCTAATCTTCTGCTTGATGGGTCGAGCCGATGGGTCGACGTTCAATCTGTAGCCGGCATCGGATCGATACTCCCTGCATCTCAACGGTCGTCCATGCGAAAACATCTCGACTTTCTCGAATAGTTTGGGCAGCTCACTATGACCTACATCAAAAGCTTCATTTATCAGAAAACATCTAACTGGTTCGCCTTCGACCCCTGGAACCTCACTGGTGGTTTCGTTGATCTCGAGGCTGCCTTTCCTTACGTTTTGAATGTCCAGAAGATCGTGCTCCACGTTGCTTATGGCTTGCAAGTACCAGACCCGAGACCGCTTCATGTCACCCCTGACCGTAATAATTTCTCCATCTCAATGAAACTTGACAGCGACATGGTAAGTAGAGACCACCGCTCTGAAATTATTCAGCATCGGTCGGTCGAAAATAGCATTATAAGTTGGGGGTGAATCTACCACGAGAAATCTTCCGTGAGCGTAAATTGTTTCTCATTTTCTACCCAACCTATCGGATTCCATACCACTCTCCGTGTTTCTTTCCCTTTGCCCGAGAATCCATGCAGCAGACCGGCCAATGGAACCATCCGATCTTTAGTTAGACTAAGTTTGTTGAATACCTGCATCAAAAATACATTCATAGAACTCCTTATTTCAACGAGAACGCTTCTTGCTTGATAATTATTGATTATCGTCGTTATTACAATGGTGTCGCCATATGAGTTTCCCTTTAAAGGGAGATCCTCATCGGAAACGCAAATAGGCGAATGGCCCTGGATTTCAGGATAAAGGTTGTCGCACAGAGTTCACCGTTTGTTGACTCTTCTGATTTGCTTTAATGGGTTGTTCGCTTCCTCTAAAGATTTCAGGCACATATCCCACAGTGATGGGCCTGTCGGTCGTTCCTCCTAAGAGAGTTTTGTCGTTCCTTTGGGTAGCGGCTCGAGGGGCGACAAATTCTTTCAAGTTCCTCTCCTTTTTCAATTCCGCAAACATGCTTTGCAAGTGTCTGCATTCTTTTGTCATGCTCGCGATTTCTGTGATACTTGAAATACTTCTGGCTATCAAAAAGGAAAGCTCTGGCACTCATCGGTGTCGCCTTCTTGAAGAATTCCTTATCCTGAATGATGTCCACTATTTCCACCATGGATACCCTCAATGGGG
>NW_018216580.1:0-1595 GCF_001263595.1 Phalaenopsis equestris | reverse complement strand
CTCCTTGCGCACCAACATTTGTAGTATTATCGCACACATATGTCATCATATGTGTGTGGTTTAATAATTGTAAAATCTTCCGTGAGTGGTGGCTAGTAAAGCTAGTCCGTCGGTGTGCAAATTTCTTAAATGGAGGACCTGCCGCCTCATCTCCTATGGCATCACACATAAATGTCATAGATAATTCATGTTGTATGCTTGAGTTGGGTCACGTTATAAAGCCCTAAACTCGATGAGTGTGCAGTCTGTTTGCATTTGAGTTTGTCATTTGCATGTTGCTTGATGTTAAAGTTGAATTTCGGCGCTCGTCGTGATCGCTCGCACCTCGCTTAAGCGATTACGGTGTGGAAGCATGTTGCTTGTATGGATTTTGCTTGCATGTTTTGATAGCAAATTAAAATCATTAAGTGAGAGACTTCGTGTATGTCAAAATCTTTTAACAAGTATTGCTTGCCGAGTAAACCTCGCCGAAGAATGCGAGTTATTGCATCAGGACCAGCACAAATATGAATGTGTCAAGGTTCTAAGAAATCTAATGTATGTCACCTTGCATGCCACAGACCCGCCTTTAATGGTCCTAATTTTGAAAATAATAAAATATCATATTTTCTCTATTTATAATATCCACCATATTTGAAAAATTATACAAATAGTAAATATGTGAGGCCAAACTTCTTTAAAAATCCATTTGGGTGATACACTTTAGATCCCTTTGATCTCTAGGAAGGGGTCGGAATTGGCGACCCTGTTAAAGCCATATGGCTAGCCTTTACTCTTGCACTGCACATGCACTTAGATACTATGTTAGGACACGTTTCGTTAGATGTGTGTTAGGCTAGGGCTAGGATGCTATATAGTATTTTTGATGTCTGACAATAGTTCTCTGTTGAATTGGTTGTCATAGTCAAACATTTTTTTGTATGATATTTTTGCATGTTTACTGAGTTTGAGACGTGTAATAGTATATTATGGGTGGTCTTCTTGCAGGGAGTCATGCCTAAACACACATAAAAAAAAGATAAGCAAGTAATGATTTTAAAACTAACACTTTTCTGCAGGTGTTGCTAATGCTCTCCTCCCGCCAAACATAGCTCATATGTGTTGCAAAATATAACCCGTGCAAACTTTTCTGCAGGTCGAGTTTTTTATTTTATTTTATTATGTATTTGCTTATAGTCTTTAGGATTGAGTATATATCGGAAATAAAGTACGGCCACGGGTTCCGAGGTGTATGACGCACTTAATCATGTGACGAGGAACAGGAACAGTTGTTTGGGTCCTATAACTTAATTTTAAACTTGAATTCATGTATAGAATTAGGATCAGACAAGTATTTGCAAAGTCCAGCTGTTTTATTGTTTTTTTGGAATTTGTTCCTGACCCAGCGGCACCGGTCTGCTATATATTTTGTTTGGCTTGCTTTGCTTGTTGAAGTGTGCTTGCATTTTCTCTTTCTTGGCTTGTAGTTTATCCGGACTCGTACTAAACTACAATCTGGGCTCGTTAAGAATTCTAAATATAAATTTTCTATAAATAATTTTTAATAATAGAGGATTCAATATAAATCAAAATTTAGGATTAAAATCTTTCAACTA
>NW_018216579.1:0-1595 GCF_001263595.1 Phalaenopsis equestris | reverse complement strand
GTATTATTTCATTCTTAGGTCGGCTAATACTTGTTGGTGAGTGCTCTCCATTAATGATTACTTCCCTCTGTTGATCTCGGGGTTGTTAACACTTAGTCACTCAATTAGAATAAATTTTAAGCATGCAATAATAAATCTTATATTTTCAATAAATAGGCATAAGTTCAATAAAAAAATAAATAGGTGCAAAACAAATTGTCGATAAAAGATGGAGCACAATGCCCGTCATAGATGTAAATTTTGAGTGAATTCCAATAAATATAGATTAACATCTAAGACTTTTAAATAGCATCGTAGTTTATTTGACTATTTGTTCTATAAATTTCATCAATTAGTCGTCAATGGTTCTTTTTTTCATAGATACTCCACTGAATCGTCATTGGTTATTTTTTTTCACTAGAGTTTCTAACACATAACACAATCATGTTATTTCATATTTATGGCTCATAAATATAAAAACAACAATAGAAGAAAAAAATGTTTAAATGATTATTGTATGTTCACTCAAAGTATCTTATTGTTGAATCCTTTTGGGACGTGAGGACCCGTATAATTCGTGAACTCGTACAATCTGGGAGAGATCTTAAAGGAGTGAGAAGAAGCTGAGAGATTTTTACAGAATTTTTTTAGGGTATGGGGTAGAGAGAGAGAGGTCTTCCTTCTCCCTTTTATCTTTCTTATTTATATATTTTGGAGTCTATATACTCGCGCAGAGGTCAAAATCCGTAGAATGGAACCTGACCAAACTCATTGTCAACAAGACAGCTCGAGCGGATTGTCATGTTGTTAATAAATGCGGTATGTATGCTGACAAATAAAAATTCTTTTTCTTCTTTCTTGGAGAGCTACTCATTGAGCTCAGTGGCATAACTAATTAGTGTCAGCTAGCTTGGTGTGAAGTTTTAACCAACTCGCACAAGTATGGAATAAGAACTCGGGTAAGGTATGTTGGTTTGACTGGAAGAGCTCTCTTGAAGATTGAGATGGGCAGGAGTCATTCTAACAAACTCGTTGGAATGCTAATGTATTTCCTTGGAACTTGAAAAATCCCTTTCGACGGTACAAAGCTCTACATTTTATCAGATCCAAATGTACGACTAATGAGTAAAATTCATATAGTCAGCGTCAGATCACTATATGCACAACTGTTGGGCTCAATCCATAAGCCCATTTAACATTTTAATTTTTTATTGTTGTACAATTCATTTTTTAGCATACATTTATTTCTCATATTCTCTTATATCTTTGGCAGACAATCGTGAAAAGAATAAGGTGATAAATGAATGATATAATAAGTCGTCTCTATATGCCTAGAGGTATGATAAAGTTGCAGCAAGTGTTCAACCCTGCTGGGTTTTTTACGGAGATATATCTATTTGTATTCGATCAAAATGATGCTTTCTAACACCAATAAGCTTTGTGTGCTATTTCTTGAAGAGTAGTTGTGAGTTTACCATTGAGCTCAGATTTTCCATTCTCTAGGGGCTCGGAAGTTATGCCTAAAGTGAGTAGTTTTGAATACTCTCGAATAATTCTAGATTGTTTCTCATTCAAGAGGCTTTTCTTTTTAGTGATGGAAACAACTCATTTTTGTT
>NW_018216578.1:0-1594 GCF_001263595.1 Phalaenopsis equestris | reverse complement strand
TTTTTTTTTTTTGGAGAAATTTGGAAATCCTTGTGGCTTTGTTTAATGGAAGTTTAAGAACTTAGAGTCTCATTTTGGGAAATCTGAAATGCTTTATAGTTTTGATTACAAAAAATATGAAATGTTGATGGTTTTGGTTATGAGAAATTGAGACTTTGTTGTCTAACCTTTTGGTTGGAAATAAATGAGATGCTAGTGGCAATAAACAATTTGATGACTTGTATAATCGACATCTTATTTGCACATTTTCTGCTTATAATAATTTTTGGAGTGAAAAGTTTTGTTACTCTTTACTTGCTTACTGCATTCAATTATACATGCTTTGTTCGATGATGGGATATTTTATTCCTTTCTTCTTCATGCTATTCATTTTATCTTATATTTGAAAAGAAGAACCTTAGGATAGATAATGTTGGACATATGTCTAGGGTGACAATCTCCAATGCATAATTCGATTTTACCTAATAAAGAACCCCTATGGCAGCGAACGTAAGATATGTTTAGGATTGAAACTCTGAGAAACATGATGTATATATTGATTTGATGAGTAAATCTTTAATAACTTTTTGGATCCTAAAAGTAAAATCTCTTTGAAGCGTAATAAACCCATTCAAAATTACTAAATAAAAGGTTAAACATATTATCTTTCCAACTCTTTTGAAGGTCGAAGAATTGTAACTATTCTGTTGGATGACATACTTTTTGGCGTTTTGAGGCATTCTTTTGATTAGTGTACAACCGAGGAGAGCTTCTTGGCTCCCTTTAGCCATTCTCCTTTCTTGATAAGCTCTTCATATTTTCACATTGTTCCTTAAAGTTTACATCTACATACTAATGAAATTCTTCAAATAAAATAAAAATAATATAAAATAAATTGAATTAACCTTCATAAAATAAAATTTCTTACGACTTCAAATTAATGAAAGTTTCACCAAACAATCAAATAAACAAAAATGAATAGAACAAGGAGAATTCAAATGCAAAAATGTAATATCTTTCATCAAGAGTATCTGAATAAAACATAAATAAGTAAGCCATTAGTTATAACTCATAAAGATTTCAAATAAACGTTAGAACAATTAGAGAATCGTGGAGGTCTTTTGGAATTCAATTATGAACGATCCTATCAAAACTCTGAGAGTTCTATAAATCACTTAAATTCAATAAAAAAGAATAATAAAAGCTTTAAGATAATTCAAATCCACTTAATAAAAAAATCCAATTCTTTAGTATAACAAAAATCAAAGCCAACTTAGACAATTTGAATAATAATAATCAACTTTTGGGTTAACAAAGATTTCTTATACGACGCAACCAATGGTTGCTGGCAAAAATCTTCCTGTCACAATAGACTAATTACCTATCTTGACCAAGTAGATCTAAAATCAACGGTGTCGGGATGAAGGAACCATGGGATCTTGATCGGTGCCGAATCAAAATAAAATTCAACTATTTTTCTTCACCTTCACACTCACTAACTTTAGATGCCATAAGACACTCACTTATAAACATTATGGGAGTAGATAGTTTTCTTGTGGGGTTTGCTTGTTAGAAATGTTTGGTTGAGGTCAATTATTTCACTAGATTGAATGTT
>NW_018216577.1:0-1593 GCF_001263595.1 Phalaenopsis equestris | reverse complement strand
TATTAAAAGAAAAGGATTTGACAGCAGCGTACAATTTTCATGCTGTCAAAATAAAAGAAATTATTAAATTTTACAACAATTAAATATTACAAATTCCTCACCAATTTCAAACAAATCATTATGTATTCCAATCTCCTGTTGCTTCTAAACCGATATCTGACCTTTCCTGTTTACCGAACTATTTATTTTCAAATCATGCCTACACTGGAAGAAGCAATTCCAACTACCAGTGGACTGGTGACCCTAACATCTTTTGATTGCCATGCTAAAGAACCAAAAACATAATCCTTCGAAGGTTTATCCACTCTGAAGTTTACTTTAAAGCTCATCTTCTGGCCATAGCTTGTAAAAACAAGGAACTTTGGGATCACTTCTACATTAATTCCTTTAGGAGGATAAACCGCTGCTCGATAAACACTGTTTGATTTTCCCACATTTGTTACAGTTCTGATGATTGACATGTTATCTTTGAGGTTTGACACTGTGATCGAGGGGTAATTCAGATTTGAAGCAGGAGGAGCAGGCTTCAAGCACAGACTGCTGTCTCCAGTTATTTGCTGTAGTGATTCGGTATCATAGCCAATGGAGCATAGGAAGTTCTTGTAATCTGAAGGTTGAGTATCATATATGAGGCCTGGATTTAGCATTCTTGTTGGTTCTGGGAAGCCAGCACCATAGTCGAAGGGGTTTGCCTTTTTTCCATTCGGGTCTGCAGTAATGGCTTTGCGATTCTTGTTCAGTATGGTTGCTGCATTATGGTCCTCTTGGTTAGTCTCATGTGGGTAAGATGAGAATGCTAAAATAAAATTAGGAATTGCTGTCAAATTGACATTTATATGTTGGTATAGTCATAATAGTTAAATGTGTATTATTTAATTGAAATTAAAACAAACAATACATACCATTCAAAATCATTTTTTGACATTTCAAAATAAGATACAAAAATGAATATTCGTTATAATTATGGGATTATAATATGTTTAATGTGTATTATACTCTAAATGAGCGTGTATATATGTTATAAATATTATATGTGAATCTACATAAAAGAGAATATTTATTAAACCTTTTTGATATAACAGTTGACAGGCTCATTAAATGTTGCTATTAATTTTATGACTTATCATCCAAAAAAAATAGAACTGTTGCATGCCAGAAAAATCATGGTGAGAGTGATTATATTTCAACTCATATAAATATCTCGTATCAACAAAGAAAAGGGGAGCTCACACTTAAGGCATATAATTATCATGTTTCAAAAACAAATAAAAGAAACCATAAGGCCTAGCATAGTTGAAAACTATTCAATTGGTATGAGTCTTTCATTTGAATGATGTGTTCTCTTTCTAATTAGAAATGGATTCTCATGTAAAAGTGGAGACCTTTTGAGTATCTCTAATGACGGTGGTCATAGGCACCATCCAAGAATGATTGCGGGAGACTGGCATCAATGGACAAAGACAAACATGAGTTGGTACCAAGTAGCTACAGGCGTCTAAGGTTGGCTGCAATAGATGCCAACTGCTGTTGTTGCTCCATAACATGCATTGTATCATAGGCGATGCAAACATCAAATGTTAGCATTAGTTGGGA
>NW_018216576.1:0-1593 GCF_001263595.1 Phalaenopsis equestris | reverse complement strand
AAAACAAAAAATGTCATAAATGAAGAAAAGATTGTCATTTAAGATGATATGAATGATTTTAAATAGATAATATTTTTGGAAGCACCTTTAGCAGTATTGTATCCTCATTACAGTACATGTTGCCAACTCTAGCACAGCGACCACTTTTCGAAGGGACTTTGGGTACTTATAGTTGAACTAGCTACTTTAAGATCATGCTTCGATAGAAAATCAATAAATCAATTTTTTTTAATGAACGATACATATTTAATGAATAAAAATATTTTTACATTTTAAGATCAGTGTATAATATAGCTACAGCATTATGGTTTGAGATTAGAAAATGAAAAGAGATTTACACAAACAAACACATGTACATATAGCAGTAAATTCTTACATATTTATATATCTAACATCTAAACATATAGATTTAACTATATAATACTCTAATCTCTACGTCAAATTAAAAAAGCTACTAACATCAACTTATTTGAATTAAAACATAATTTATAATGCATATGATATGATATACATTAAGCATTAGGGTGTTATAAAAACTATAAAAAAATTTAGAAATTAGATATGTAAAAAAATTAAAATTTTGTTGTAGGCATGTAAATACCCTTGAAAGAAACTCTAAGATCTAATCCTCAATGTTATCCTTCTGCTTTCTATCTCTCTCTCTTCCCTTCCTTGAATAGTTTCAACCATGGCAACAAAAAGCAATTATTCAAAAGAGAAAATTAAGGGAAAAAAATCAATTTCATGGATTATATTAATTTTTTAGTCTAATTACATGATGCAACAAAAAGTAGATCTCACGCAGTCTATGGTAGTAGCTATAGACAGACTTAGAGGTGATGCAAAGTGGGAATTATAAATGAGTTGGTTGTAGAATAGTTGTTGTGATCAGGGTGGTTATTGATCAACGGTATATGTGGTTTCTATTGCAGACTGGGAAAGGTAGGCGTTCCTTGGTTGGTACGACATAGGTATTGTGATATCCCCTTGCAAGCTGGAGGTTTCTAGTAGGAGCATAAGCCTCGGTTATAGTTGTTGAAGCCAGAAGTTGGAAAGAGCTTTGGTGAAGAGGTTTGCCAACTGATCTTTTGTTGTGAGGCAACGTACTAAGGTATTGATGTTTTATGCAATCCCAAATGAAGTGGCAATCTACTTCAATATAGTTGGTCTTGTCATGGAAAACCAGATTGTTTGTTAAAGCGATGGTTGATGTGTTGCCGTAGTACAGAGTGGTGGGTAGTGGTTGAGAGATGTGAAAATCTTGTAGTAAGCATCGAAGCCAAATGATGTCTGTTGCAATAGAGGCAAGAGCATGGTATTTTGCTTCGGTAGAGGATAACATAATCATCGTTTGGATAGCAAGGCAATTTTGTGTTGAGAGTAAGGTTTAAGCCAAGGATAACATAGGCATGAAGGTTTTGAGGTGATTATAGGATGGTGTGCGATTGTAGAAGAGTTCATAGGGAGATTTAGATATTGTTGTGGTTGAGGGCAGACGGTTTATGAGATAATAGGATGTGAGTAATGCTTCAACCCAGAATAGGGTTGGTAGTGATATGGCAGTCAATATGATACAGACTTTTAATTAAGTGA
>NW_018216575.1:0-1592 GCF_001263595.1 Phalaenopsis equestris | reverse complement strand
TGTAATATATATATATATATATATATATATTCCATGTAGTATTGTAATTTCTAAAAAATCTTGCTAGCAACATCATAGAACCTCTCAAGAGTGTCAAAAAATAGAAAAATAAAATTGATCAATGAGAAATCTGATTTCAAAATATTGGTAGCTATTTATAAAATGATTAACAACTAAGTGATTGCTTCTTAATAACTAGAAGTGTTCAATGTACTGCAAAATGAGTTGTTGATATAATTTTGTCTAACTATGCTAAGAAATTTCAGGCCCGAGGTTCATTGCTCATGTTCGTAGCTGGATACCTTACTTTCATGGCCATTGGCGGGTTTCCTTCTTTCGTGGAAGATCTAAAGGTCAGTCAAATCTAACAATTTTATTATTTAGAATTTGTTTCTCCTTGTAGTATTTTTAATATGAAAATCTATAATTCATGCGCATTAAAATGATTATAAATGGCAGAAAAGCTGATTGCAAGGCTACAGCATTTTATTTGTTTTATGTGTAGATGATTACTCCACTATGGGTGAATTTAAGAAACATTTTGATCCCCTTTGATTGATACTGCATGATTATGACAAGTTCTTTTTTTTTTTCTTTTAATAGATCTTTCATCGGGAGAGATTAAATGGGCATTGTAGCCCAACCGCATTCACCATTGCGAACATGCTCTCTTCTATGCCATTTATACTCGTAATATCTGTCTTCCCGGCTGCAATTGCGTACTACATGGTTGGTCTTCAGAGAGACCCGCAACATTTCATATTTTTTGTTCTTGTACTCTACTCAAGCATGTTGCTTGTCGAGGGTCTCATGATGATAGTTGCAAGCATTGTCCCCGACTACCTAATGGGCATTATCACCGGTGCTGCCATACAAGCGATGATGGTCCTTGCTTGTGGCTTTTTCCGTCTGCCTGATGACTTGCCGAAGCCAATATGGAAGTATCCGCTATACTATATTGCATTTCATAAATATGCAAATCAAGCATACTACAAGAATGAATTTTTGGGGCTAAGTTTTAGTGGCATTAGAGGAACAAATTCTTCACTTTCTGGGGAGGAGGTTTTGAGGGATTATTGGCAAATGGAACTTGGCTATTCAAAGTGGGTTGATCTTGCTATCTTGCTTGGAATGGTGGTGGCTTATAGATTATTATTTTGGGTTGCAATTAAAGTTGGTGAGGAAGTAAAGCCCTTGGTGAAGTATTTCATGCTTGGCAAGAGAAGGCATGTCTTAGATTTGTCACCCTCAATTTCAATTGTGGTGACAAACTCAAAAATTTAGAGAAGTATTTTAATTGATATATTCCACTTTATACCTATATTTATAAAAGTGTTATTTTCATGATTCAAATATTTGACTCAATATTGTAATTAACACAACGTAGCATCATTCTTTAGATTCATCCCCTAAAGGATTGAATAGTTTGTAGATATCATATAACTAAACTAATCTATTGCTCACGAATAAATATGTTTTATTGTAATGCACCCCAATTATTTATCTGGAGAGGTTTTTATTCCTTAAATTGTATCAATGTAAAAGATGAAAAGTTTATGGCAAGTTATATGGCTATAATAACTCATGAATGG
>NW_018216574.1:0-1592 GCF_001263595.1 Phalaenopsis equestris | reverse complement strand
GAGAATTAGACGGCAGCAATAAGAGAAGTTGGCAACTCAAAAAAAGGAACGAAAGCAACAGCTATAAAGAACTGGATGAATATGTATATTATTTCTATCAATGGAGATATTCCTATATAGAAATTAGCTGAGGAGCATATGTTTCATAACTATAGAGCCCTGTGGCATTTGTAGTAAAAGCTGACCAAATAGGCATTTTAGCTCTATCATTCTTTATATCCTCAAATATTCATAGATTATACATATCTTAACTATAGAAAAGGAATAATCCTATCAAGAATTGGTCGAATAGGCATGTTAGTTTGATCAATAGAGGTAATCTCATAAAGCAAATGGCTAATGAGTATATGTATCCTAACTATATAGCTATGAAGTATTTGTATTAAGAGCTGGCCGAATAGGCATGTTAGCTCTATCAAACAAAATAACCTAAAATTGTCAAGGAGTATATGTATACTGACTATAAAAAATAAATACTTCTATCCAAAACTGGTTGAATAGGCAGGTTAATTCTATTAATGGAGATATTTTTAAATAACAAATATTTGAGGAGCATATGTATCCTAGTTAGATAGCCATGAAGTATATGTATCATGACTATAAAGAAGAAATACTCTTACCAAGAACTAGCTGTATTAGCATGTTAGTTCTATCAATGATTCTCATATAACGAGTAGGTAAGGAGTACATGTTTCTTAGCTATATAGTCATGAATTACTCATGTCAAGAGCTGTTTTTATAGGCATGTTAGCTGTTTCAAACAAGATAACCTTAAATAGTCAAGGAGTATATGTATCTTGACTATCAAAAAGAACATCTGCATCAAGAGCTGGCCAAAGAGGCATGTTAGCTCAATTTAGTAAAACAACCTTAACTGGTCAATGCAATATATATCTTGAACAGATATCTCAAATCTTTTTGGATATGTTTGACCAATATAATGGTCCAGTCAATAAAACAAATGATTTTTATGGGTGATTCTTTTCATCTTGACAAGATAAGTTCTGTCATAAGAACTAGTAAAACCCACTCTTACTAGAGAAGTAGCATGATTTCATCATATACCAAATCTCGGTAAACACGGACCAATTAAATCAACTAAATGATTCTAACTAATACATCCTGGGTTTGATGAAGTCCAAATATTAGAGGTTAGACGTTACATGTGGTCCAACTATTAGATGCTTTCATCGCCAACTATCAAAGTAGTCCAAGAAACTTTATTGAATGAAGCATCTTTTTGAAAAGTCAGGGAACACAGATTGGCCAATCAATAAAATGCTTATGCTAACATTATATGTAGTGAAGAAACTCACATATTAGTCCAACTGCTAAAGTTTAGACCATATACAGATAGGCTAGAGAAGTTAAAATGATTTAGCTACAGTTGTTTTAATAACATCTACCCTTTCATTAAAATTCAACCTTTTTGAGGATATCTGCTATCATGAATGTGGATCTTGTTGCTTCGGACCCTGCATTAAAATGCATGATTGGCAAATGAAGAGAAGTGCATCTGCAGAGAACTTCACTCATAAGCTTAATTTTCCTAATCAATGAGTCTACGATTAATTGTAATATATATCTATATA
>NW_018216573.1:0-1591 GCF_001263595.1 Phalaenopsis equestris | reverse complement strand
CGGCTTGAAACCGGTTCATTAACAGGTCCTTCGGTTAATTCGGTTGATGAGTATAGATCCCCTTCATGGCCCTCATAGGGGAGGCTTCATAGGAGCTTTGATTTTTTAAGTGGAATTAGTATTGTGATTGAGATTTATCTAAAAATCATTTGACCTAATTGAACTTTTTTGGTTTGTTGTGAACATTTTTTATCCATGTTGCTAGAGCCCCTTTGAAGTAAATGAATGATAATTTTGACTGAATCCACAAACTTATTCATGTAAATACCTCTTATCCAACAATATTTGAGCTTTATTGAATGAGACAACCATCCAAAATTCAACCATATTTTAGCTTGTTGGATCTAACCTTTAAACTTGTAAGACCACTGTCTTTTCACCTCTTCATCTAGATTAATTAGAGCATTAATGACTATATATCATTTCTTCCCAAGCGCATAGAGCTTTCTAACAGTAGGAGATAGGCAAAGTTGAACCTAAATGATGAATATTAGCGAGATTGGTGAGATGTATATTTATAGTCGCTGCTGCTAACATTCCAATCACATGTTGAAAATCTATGGACCCAATAAATCCAATGCTCTAAATTCAATCCAGTTAGCCATGCTTAATTAGTGGTTTTAATAATTTTTACTCTCTGAAATTTTCCTTCTTGTTAGAAGGGATAAAATAATTGAAGAATTGATGAACACAAATATTCTCTTGGTTTTGATTCATCAATTCATCACGAAACCTTAATTTTTGCTCAACAAGTTGCTAATTATGAACCGATTTAAACTGCCTACAATTGAAACCATACAAGCTTTAAGTCGCCTATCGTCTTGAGTTTCTAAGGATCAAATTTTACCAGGTTACTCATGAATCGACTCTTATTGAATCCTTAATACTAAGATACTGAACTCTATTAAAGATTCATGAGGTTGCCTATTTCTCTGTGAATATTCACCAAAATAACTTATTTAGTCAACATGATATTCACTGACATATTAGCGGTTATCGCTAGAAGAACTCACTAAGTATATATACTCTTAGTTCGGAAATTGCACAAAGTTGTCTATCAATAGTCGGCAAACAAGTTAGATATACTCGTTACATAGCTAGTTACATAGAGTTCAAGTCATGAATTTTCTATATAACAGTACTCTGCAATCAATTTTTTATTGCCATCCTTGATCCCTCATATAAACAGAGGATCTCTAGTGAGCAGCTACTTTATATGATCTTGTACCATTGGTTTTATTGTGTCCTCTGTAGATGTATTGAATCAAGCATAATCTTTAAGAATTAATCCTTCTTTCTTTCCTTCTACTCTTTTGACTCATTCCATATGTTAAGTAGCATCTTGATATCTTTCCACATTCATTGTTAGATCCAACTTCATTTAATTTCTAATCAAAGTCATTTTCAAAGAATACCAAATAGTCCTTCTTAGTGTTTTTATTTTCTTACTTTAAAGTCTTATTACTTCTTCTCTTTCAGTCATTTAATATTTTGGACTATGACTATAAGTATTTGATCTAATTGTTACTAGACACATTTTGTATGTCTTAGTTTTGATCATCCTCTAATGTTATCCAATTTTTAGAACTTT
>NW_018216572.1:0-1590 GCF_001263595.1 Phalaenopsis equestris | reverse complement strand
TTTTTTTTCGCTCTCTAGTTGCCTTTCAGGAACAGTCGTGCCGTTGAACATAACGCGTACGCGAGGGGACTTCGGAGAAGAACCTTCCTACAAGATCTGACCGTTTAATCCAAATTCAACGGTGGATTTACTGTTTCGCATAAATATTCGTTAGGAGCTAGAGCGCATAGAAGATTGAAGAGCCCAAGGCTCACACGTGCCAACTCGGCATGCGACTCATCGTCTGTAACTTCGTCCCCACGACTCACAGCCTGCTCCGCTTTATATACGCCTCTCAGTCCATCCCCCACTTTATTCCGTCGTCTGTTTCAGTAATCAGCAATTTCAGAGAGAGTGAGAGAGAGAGAGATGGGGAGAGGACGACTTGGAGAGATAATGGAGGAGGAGCTGGGGGTCGGGATAATGGAATCCGGCGGCGCAGCGGAGCTCCCGGAGACTGCGCAGCTCGAGATGGTTAGCGAGGAGGAAGATGATTTCGAGTTCGCGTTTTCAATCGACTCGGATCCGGGTTCTTTACCCGATACGACAGCGGACGAGATTTTCTACAACGGCAAGATTCTCCCCGTCTATCCGGTCTTCAATCGCGACCTCGTTGGCGGAACCGGAAACCCTAAGGAGGAGGACGATTTGGCGGAGGGGGTGGCGCGATTGATGATGGAATACGAGAAGCGTGATATGCGATCGGGATCTCATGAGTCGTCTTCATCGTCAGAGGCAAAGGATCTGGAGCGGCTATCGAGGTCCGCTCCGTCGAACTTCGTCCCGCCGTCTCCCGATAGGTGGCGTAAAAGCGGCTCTACGGGTTCATCGGCATCATCATCGGTGTCGCGGAAGTGGAAACTCCGAGATCTGGTTGTCGGTCGGAGTCGGAGCGATGGGAAGGAGAGGTTTGTGGTGATTCCTCTGCCGGATGAGAAGGAGAAGAAAACCTTTCGGAGCTGTAACTCGTTTGCTAAATGTTCGTCGGCAGAGGCGGAGAAGAAGGAGAAGAGCGGGAAAGGGAAGGGCGAGAGTCTCAAGGAGATGGATATCGTCACCGCCCACCGAATCTATTACGGTAAGGTCGGCTCCGGCGGCGGGCAGCCCGCTGCTGCGGGCGGTTATCGCCGGAGCTTTCTGCCGTACCGGCAAGAACTGCTCGGCGGGATATTCGGGAATGCAAAACATCACCCCTTTTAAAATCGATTTTAATTTCAGTTTGTGAATTCATTTTTTTTTTAATTATCATCATCATCTCCGGTACATCTGCTTCTGTTCGGCAGAAGCTTGCAGTGGGCTTCCATGTCCGTTGTATATATATACTGTTCGTGTTTATTTATTAAATTATGAGTTATTTACTGACGAATTGAGATGACAAGTATACATATTCTTTGCCTGAATTTTAATCGTTTATTATGCGAGTCGACATGATTAATCCAAGTCTGCCTAATTTAAAGTTTAGCACTTCCTTATCGTATTCATTATGTGAATCATACAAATTTTGATTTAATCTACCCAATTAACCCAAAAAGTAGTCAACTTAAGCCTCATAAACATGTCTAGTTTAATATTGAGTTTCAAGCTTTTTAAAACCTAATGTGCATCTTGCCG
>NW_018216571.1:0-1590 GCF_001263595.1 Phalaenopsis equestris | reverse complement strand
ACACCTAAACTTTCATAATGGCTAAGAATTGGGTGTTATGTATGTAATTTTCCCAAATAAAAAATATGGGTTGGGCTTTTATCATGAACTTTGATATTTAATTGAGAATTTAAAAGATGGATGAAAGAGGAAGGTTGATTTGTAAAAAGCAAGTTTTGGGTGGTATATATATGTAATTGTCCCCAATTTATTGACTAGAAGGCTACAAAGATTTATAACTAATTAAAATTACTAATTAAAAATAGAATATAAATATATCAAATTCTATTTAAGACTATTTTAATATAAATAACTAGATTTAAATCTCCCCCTACGCTTAATATTCTACAACAATGTGATTGGGGTTGTCAAAATAGCTCATTGTTCGTAAGCAGCTCGTGTTCGGTTCAATAAGCAAACGAGTCAAGCACGAATATTTTTTTTGAGCTCATATATAAACATGCTTAACACGAATAATGATATTTTTTTAATGAGCCAAGTCCGGCCTCGCTCAGGCTCAGCTTATATAGACCCCTAACAGCTGCGTGAGTATGGTTGTTAAAATGGCTCTTTGTTTGAGAACAACGAACAGGGCACAAATAATTATTTTGTGTTTGAAATATAAACTAGCCGAAAACGAACAATGACATTTTTTAACGAGCAGAAGATGAGCTGAGCTCGGGCTCACTAGTGTTCGACTCATATACACCCATATTTACAAGCATTTAAGTGTTAATTATTTATCGAATAATTTAAATTTATATATTTTTTTATTTCAATTATAAATTGTAACATAATATTCCGATAACTCTTTTATGAAAAATAGTAAATAAATCAAATTATATGTCAAAATCTTCTAACTCATTTTCTATTGATTATATATCAAGTTTTTATTTAGAAGAATTAGGAGCATTTACATGCACACCCATCAATTCAAAAATAGTGCGGTATATATATGTAAATCTAAATTCCAAAATGTTTTTGCAGGTTCTCGGACACGTCTGCCCTAACAATCGAATGGGCCCTCGTTCTTCTTCTCTGCATCCCAACTGCCCTCTCAAAAACCAGCGCAGAGCTTGACCGCCATATCATCACTCACCGACTGATAAATGAAACCCACTTCCCCAATATTCCTTACCCTGCTCCGTCGTATTATGAAAAACGGTTGCGAGAAAGCGTAATAATTGGAACTAGAAAATTCACACAAAAAAAGGACACACAGATTTATGTGATTCGACAAATTTCTATTTTTTCTCTCTCGTAAGACATACGAGAAGAACGATCCAATGAAGAGGAAAGTGTTAAACACAGCAGGTGGACCGGTCTCTGCATACTCAACACGTTATCAAAGAGGCTGTCCGTCTTCACTCCGTAGCAGCGCTCATCCCCGCACACGATCCAATGAAGACTGCACCATCGAGGCCCTCCACGTGAAGGAAGGCGCGATGTTGCTTGTGAACGCGTGGGCGATAAACATAGATCTGTCGCTGTGGGTTGAGGTGGGGGAATTCAAGCCAGAGAGAAGAGGGAGAGGAGGAAGAGGGGGGCAGAGTACGGGAAGGTGTTGTTCGTTGAGCTGGATCTCACGAATGGAAGTGGAGAGCTTTTGAT
>NW_018216570.1:0-1590 GCF_001263595.1 Phalaenopsis equestris | reverse complement strand
TAGAATTTCCTTCCCTACTTGTTGACACCCACTTTTGGGCCCTTCATACTCCTTTTATCGAGTCATTGTAAACATTATGTGGCGATCCTCTTTTGTTTAGAGGCAAGTTATCAGTCAGGTTACAATGATTCACCTCCGCCCAATGGACTAGTTGAGCCTTTACAACATAAGTATTTTTATTTTGGAATTGCCCAAAATCAACTTAACATCCCATTTTCATAAGAGTATATAAAGCAAGCATGGCACATTTTATCAAGTTTTTCTGGTTATCCCCCAAGATATAATTAACCACGATGATACATTGTCGTGGGAGTTCTCCTTAAACACAGAACAAAATTGATTTTATTTTATACTCTAGTTTGGATAAGAAAGTATTTTATAAGACTTTTCTCATATATTTACATGGCCTGAGGAAGGTCTTATTCATCTCAAACCGCTCCTCTCTTTGTTCATGTTACGAGGACAATCTTATAGGATATTTTCATATCTATCATTATCATTTTTCTTATTTATGTTGCCCAATTTAATTTTCTTCTTTTTGGCACTATTTTTTCCCCCATTTTTAGTGAAGGCTAATAGGAATGGGCAAATAGCATTTACTTTTAAATATAATATTTTAGATAAACAATTTGAAAAATAAAATTAAAAAATGGATATTTATATACATACCACACATTCTAATGTACTTGTACATCTAACACCTAACTTTTTGTTTTATTATTGTACCATCCCAATCTTTCATATCACATTTAAAGTAATAGCTATTTTAACTTGAGAAAAAAATAAAATAGATATTTTCATGCGGTGGCACTTTTGTAAAAATTGAGATTTATATGTTGGATATGTAAATAAATAAGAGCCGCTTTGATATGCATGTAAATGCTCCTCAAAAACAGACTTGATAAATATGATTAAAAAGCCATAGATAAGATTTTGGATATGATTAAAAAAAAACATAGATAAGATTATTAATGATATGGTAAATAAAATATAAATAAATATAACAAAAATAAATTATTAAAATTAAATTTAAAAAAAAACAAATGAATAAAATTTTGACGAGCTAACTGAAAATTTATTATGATTTTTAATATTAATTTTAATATTTAAAAAAAATATAATGTGGCATGCTGTCACGTATGTTACATGGCGATATATCTTGCCACATGACGGTAATTTTGTCAATTTAAAAAAAAAAATTATTTTAGTTTGTTGTTTTTAAGAAAAAAATTAACTTTTTATCTCTACTTATAAATTATACTAACTGAAATATTAATTTGTACTTAATTATGGTCCTAAATAAACTTCTAAGGTCTTGATTCCCATCAAAGAATGGTGGCTTCAGCCTTCAAGCTTGATAGCTATAAGAACTCTATCACCATCAACTTGAAGGATTGGCTCTTGTGGATGTCTTATTGGTCTTAATTGATTTTCAGGTTAGTGTTGTAAGGCATAGAATCAAGTTCGATTATGACATGGGGTTAATCTACCTTTTATTGCTTCTGATCTTATGAAATTAGCCTCTGAAGTTGTTAAAATAGGTCCATGTTGGTGAAACACAATACAATGCTCAAAATTCACCTCTCTCTC
>NW_018216569.1:0-1589 GCF_001263595.1 Phalaenopsis equestris | reverse complement strand
GAAGAAAAATAAATGATTTCCAGTCAATTTGATTCAAAATTGAATTGACTCGTAATTTTGTTGCTTCCAACCAGCTTGAAATTAAGTTGTTATTCAGGCCAAGTTGACTCAATCAAATCAGTTAAATCCATGAATTGATTTTAAGTCAACTTACATAAGTTCAAGCCAATTTCAAACCAGAATTGGATTCGGCTAAAAACAAGGTCATTCTCACCCCTATTTGCATTGTGGAAGAAGTAGGAGATGAAAGAGTGGTATATCTGTTTGGTCTTAAAGAATTTAGTGGCGGATATGTAAAATGAAATTCAGTTCCACGTAGATACCAAAAAAATAAAAAATAAAATGCGTCAGTCAAATTTTTTTATGACCAACTCTTCAAAAAAATATATATATATGAGGAAAGGAAGCTTGCCAACAAAATCATAAAGAAAGGTGTTTATACCTATCAAAATTTAAAAGGGGAATATGTATTGAAATGTCTCAAGGGTCATATTAAACGTAGAAAGTGCCATAATATTGAAACTCACCTGATGAAACTAGGTAAATATTTTGGCTGCAAAAAAGAGTAGAAAAAAGAACAATGATGAGAAAGACACAAAAAAACTTAATTATAGCCATAAGACATTGAGCAGCATTCTTACATGATGGGACAGATCTGCATCCATGATTATAACAAAATCTCCAGTTGCATGCTTCAACCCATGACAATAGGCAGTTCCTGTATGCCTTTCTAGGTCAAAAACTGAAATCTTTTTTATTTGAAAATAGCTGGAAAAAGTATGGCCAGCACATACCTAGACCAAGCTTCTCGGGTCTTGCTCTTAATAGCTTAGAATCATCAAATCATTCAACAAAGTGAACGGCGCCAATATAATCAGTCAGATAATTAAATCACCAGATTAAATCAATTTAAAAATACAATCTTTTAAAATAGAAGTGAATAATGGCCTTACAATGCGCTCTTTGCCATATAGTTGCTGCAGTTGTTTTACAATGTCTTGAGTACCATCAGGACTGCCATCATCAACAATTATGACTTCAAAATTGAATTCCCTGTAAAATCAAACATGCAATGCTTAAAAGACTTCTAGAAATTATAAGTTCTATGTCATAAGTGCATTTTAGCTGGAAAATTTTAGGCAATTGTTTACCTTTCAAAGTTCAAAAAATATGATGCATTAAAGATAAGTAGGAATAAACACTAACATGAAGAAAAATATGCTTTAGAGAAATTAAAAGTAGAATGGCATGGTATCATCTAGAGAATCCCAAGCTTAGATAATAAGTGAAAAGCTAATTTAGTAGAGTCTCATCTTTAAACTAGTATAACTAATTTTAGTACATATAAGTCTCACAAAGAGTTTCAATCACCCAAATCCTCATAGAACTTTCATAACAGAAAGTAAACAAGAATAATGGTCCTTTTTAATGGGCTTGTTCCACTATATTAAGCAGGATATTATATTTCATTTTTATATTTCATTTCCCTGCATTTTATCGCTTTAGGTGTTTGTTTTGAAGTAAAAACAATACAAAGTCAGATAATTGAATGTATTAGGGTCTGTTTGGGGCAGCTGCAACTTATTAAT
>NW_018216568.1:0-1589 GCF_001263595.1 Phalaenopsis equestris | reverse complement strand
TTCCCTTCTGAAGTTTGCTTTACTGCGAAGATTCACTTGCTTCCAATTATTTTTTCCCCATTGGTAATAGCACTATATCCCATGTTTAATTTTTATTGAGAGCCCTAAGCTCTTCATACATAGCAGCTTTCCACTCAGGATCCTCCATAACAACATGCCTAACATATAGGTACAAAGACAGTTTCCAAAGATGCAAAAAATGCTCCATATAAAAGTGATATGTTAGGTATGAAGCAAAGTTAGCAATCTCATGTTTCCACCCAAAAAATCAGGAGGATGTCGAACATTGTTATGAGAGATCCACCTTACAATTGAGGGGTTAGAAGAATAAGGAGGTATCATATCACTAGAGAGTTTTGAGTCAGAGGTAGATGGTATACATGTCTCAAGGGTCGGGAAAAACCGAGATAAGTGACTAGCTGATAGAAGTGGCACTGCAGGTACCGTTCTCTCATTCTGCTTCTTTCTCTGTGTATATACCATTTAGCTCACCTTCAGCCTGAATCCCTTCACTCTCCTCATTTTTTGGTTTCTCAGCTGATTAATCCCACATCACAGGATAAGGCATTGCTCCCACTTGTATCTCTCTCTCATCATTGCTACTCACCCCGACTTGCCTCATATCTCCAGTATCTGGCAAGTCACCGAAGGGTGAGGTCATCTCTTAGGTGTAGTATGGTTTAAACTCGCTAAATGACATATTCATGCTCACAAAAAGACTCTTCTCGATCGAATTCCAACAGACATACCCCTTCTGTGTAGCAAAATAACTTACGAACACATATTTCACAGATCTGAGATCCAACTTCCCTACTGATAAAAGGATCCCGCTATTATCCACTTTCAACATGTGACAAAGAGACTTCCAATCCAACAACCTTGAAGGCATCCTGACGATTAATTGAGAAGCAGTCAAAATCATTTACTTCCATAAGAGCTTTGGGACATTCATTGTGATCATCATGCTTCAGACTACCTCTAGAATGTGTTTATTCTTCCTCTCTGCTACTACATTTTATGTCGATGTGTATGGATATGTGATTTGATGATGTATCTCTTGGGCTGAAAAATATCTCCCAAATGCTTTGTTGGTATAGTTTGTCTCATTATCAGACCTCAATACCTTCATTATTGCAACATATTGAGTCTGGATTGTTTTGTAAAAGTCTTTAAAGCAAGCAAACACATCACACTTATTTTTCATCAGATAGAACAAAGTAATACGAGAAAAGTAATCAATAAAGGTCACAAAATATCGATAACATTTCATAGAACTTGTAGAATAAGGTCCCCAAATATCAGAATGTATCAAGTCAAAAACACCAGAACTCCTATTCCAGAGCTAATGTAAGAGCTCCTAATAAGTTTGTCAAGCTCACAAGCATCACAAACAAGCTTTTGTTTATTTATATTTTCATATAAAGAAAGATGCAACCGACTCAATAAATTAAAACAAAAATGTCTCATGCATATGTAATGTAACAACAACACATCATCTACACTCCCAAATTTTCTTACTCCAGCACTCTCTATCATGGATGTCAAAGCTAAGTACATCCCCTCCCGGTCCAAGTACCAGAGTCCACTAT
>NW_018216567.1:0-1589 GCF_001263595.1 Phalaenopsis equestris | reverse complement strand
GGAGAGAATTTGATCTGATCCGGGTTGGAAATGGGATGGTTAACAGCCTAGCGCCAAAGCCGCCACTCGTCTCCACCACCTCGCTAGGGCGATCGCCGGGAATCGATCGTAGAGCAGCAGCCGACAGAAGTAGAGAAAAATTTTTGTAAGAATTATCGTTGATCGATATCAACAATCTATCCGCGCGGTACGCAGGCAGAAGGGATTTCTTATCTTATAATTTTCACGCTACCAAGGTGCGTTTTTTACTCCGATTGGCCGCGGGTCCTCGATTTAACGGATCCTGATGATTTTTTCTGGCTCGTCGTTCTCTGGTGCCTACCCTTCTAAGGATCCTGTGGAAATTTGTATTCCTGTTATCTGTGAATTTGAGTTTAGGTTATTCGATAGCTCCAATTTAGCTTCAAGATAACTGGGGCCCGTGAATTGTTTTTTTTGGATGGGTTATGGTGCTGGGCTGGAGAAATTTGTTGATTTCTATGCATAGTGGAAGGTGGTGGTTCTTTACGAAGGGATGATTAGGTTTTTACGGGCTTTATGATTGGATGCGTGGGGATTGAGTTTGGTGCTTTCAACACGTCTTCTTTATGCTGTTGGATGAAGTGAGATTCAAGTTTTGGACAGTTAGGTTTTCTCTTGAATCTTCCTGCAGGGTAAATGTGTTCTGCTATTTTTCTCTCTGTGGGGGTGATGGAAAATTTGTTTTGGTGAAGTTCTTTGCGCTGTATGTTGGTATCTGGTTGGGGTTCGGAGATGAACTCCGCCATGGATGAGATCGATCTGCTGCGGCAGGCTGCTCAACGTCATCAATTGGTAATGAGGGGAATAGGGGAAGAAATAGACTTAGAAATAGGGCCAGGTGATGATGACCCTTCATTTACTAGCACACCTCTTGTGGTTGTAGCTCCACAAGACTGTTCGGCCGAAGAACAAGAAGATCACAAACAGCTCCTTTTGGCCTCTGAGATTCCTGGTGAAGATCTGCATGACCTAGGGAAAATGCCGCAGGCCAAGAGGAAGAAGAAGGTGGTGAAGAAGTGGAGGGAAGAGTGGGCGGACACGTATAAATGGGCTTATGTCGATGTTCATGACGGCACAACCAGGATTTTCTGCTCAGTTTGTAGAGAATATGGAAGGAAGCACAGGAGAAACCCTTATGGGAATGAGGGAAGTAGAAACATGCAGATGAGTGCATTGGAAGAGCACAATAACAGTCTTCTTCATAAGGAAGCTCTTAGGCTTCAATTGGCTTCCAAGGACAAAACTTTACCTGTAGTTGAGAGACTTGTTTATGTGAAAGGTAACCTTTCATGTTGAATATTTCGAGGCCAATGGAGATTTTACTGTATTGATGATAATTAGTTATTGTGCTTGAGTTCTGTTTCTTCTTTGGAAAAATTACATACATTGCACACAGTTTTTATGCATTCCCGTATCTCACATCTAGATTTTCATATTTGCATACATAGTAGTTTGGTGCTTTAAACCTTTGCATGAAAAATATATTTCATTTTTATTAAGTGTTAATAGTTCTATTTTTGTTGTGTTATTAAAGATTTAAGTGCTATGTGTGTAAATATGAAAATTTA
>NW_018216566.1:0-1588 GCF_001263595.1 Phalaenopsis equestris | reverse complement strand
TTTGGCCATCTTTTGGAAGTTAAATTACTACGTAATTGTGGGTTAGGTTAATTATCTCAGATAATGGCCCAACCTTCAGGAGCATAAAAATCAACAACTTCACGAGATGACCTTGGATAGATTCGATTTATTCTACAATCTAATACCCTTTGGCAAACAAACTAGAAGAGGCTTTCAACAAGATATTGGTATAGATTTTAAAGAAGACATTAGAGGAAAATAAAAGGGGATGGCATGAACAGCTACTTGAGGAATTATGGGCCTACAAAAGAACGTAAAAGACTCCAACTCAGTTTACACTCTACACTTTAGTGTACGGGTCCGTGCTGTGCTCGATTTGGAAGTGCAACTAGCCTCTCTCTGGATCGCTGTAGCTAGCATGATCATAACAAAATAGAATGCCAAATTCAGGCTTGAGGAATTGGAAATTCTTATAGGGAAGTGACTTTTAGCGTAGCAGATTCTAGAACTATACCAAGCCATGATGGTACAGGCTCACGACAAGCTGGTTCGCTCTAGGATGTTCAAAGTTAGTGACCTTTTCCTCATTCTTAGAAGACCTTTTTTTGTGCAATGTAAGATAAGAGGAAAATTTGCACCAACTTGGGAGGGACCATTCGTGGTCAAGAAGGTCTACTCTAAAGGATCGTACCGGTTAGTGGAATGTCAGGGTGGGAGACCAATGCTTCCAATCAATAGAAGATATTTGAAGAAGTATTACACGAAATGATGTTTAAGGGAACAAGCTTTAGAGATGACATTTACACCCAAGAAATACCGGCTTGACAATTTTGTCTGTGACTAGGTCCAATAAAATGATTTGGAACATGAATAAGAAAATTTTTTTCCCAAAAGTGAGAATAAATTTCTTTGCACTAAAATTAACTAATTAAAAATATGTATTCACTTATGATAAAAATGTACACCACTATAAAAATAAAATTATTATTAATAACAACATATTATTCTTGTTCGGACTAAGATACAGTTGGTGACGTTTCTCCTGTTTCTTGCAGGAAAATGTAGGGCCAGAGGCTGGATTTCTCTTTTAAGAACGATATCAATCTTACATTAGATGAAGAGAAGGTGTCACAGGGCGCCATCATAGAATTTGACCTGGATTTCAAATAGATCAAAATGGACTATGAGGGGTTCCTATTAAAAGTGATCAGTTCAGAAAAAAAAGAAGGTTTAAGTACAGTGCTCAAGTTCCAGAGTAAAGGAGACACTACTGCAAATAAGAAAAGTAAAGTTCAAAATAATAGAAACGAAGCCCCGAGGACCACTAGTTTAATAGAAGGGGATAAAATGATACAGTCGATGGCCCTAACCTTAGAGGGGAAACTTATTAGTGCCCCAGTAGAGGGGGTTTCACCAGGACTGCCCAGGAAAGTAGCATTTTCTCACACACAGCATCGTAATGTAAATCGTCGCAAATGCTGAATACTAGATGGATTGGGAAAAAGAATCAATACAAAAGCAACATCTGTAGATATTTCAATAGTACATGAAGAGGCCCAGAGGCTAGATCAGTCAGTGGGGGATGCAATTCCCCAATCTTAAGTGGGATAGACAGAGATGGTTTTAG
>NW_018216565.1:0-1588 GCF_001263595.1 Phalaenopsis equestris | reverse complement strand
GTCGAGAGGATAAATTTTGACGAGTGCTTTCGCTTTTCAGACCAAGAGAGAAAGGAGTGTGAATTCATATGTAACTTTCCATTCTTCTGGAACAAACTTCTCGACATCATAGTTGACGTAGACATGTGTTTGCATATACTCTGGCAATTTGCATCCATCGAAGGCCTTAGTGTTTGCATTCACAAACTCTATATAGACATCCTCAAGCATGTACTCTGAAAAATCATACTCCATAGTAGGGGCAGAACCAGCCTTTGTTTTCAAGGGGGGCAGATTTATTATGTGTTAAATTTTTTTAGTGTTATGCAGGTGAACAAAAAAGTTAAGGTGTTCGATAAATAAATACAAAAAAAATAATGTGGTATGCATGTAAATGCTCCATTATGTTTTTTATTATCTCAAATCAATATTCTTAATTCAAAAAATAAACATGCAAACCTTGTACTAATATTTTATGAGTCATTCTAAAGCAAAAGTTTGAAAATTTTGGCATAATAATCTCATTTCAACATTTGTTTCGATAATGTTGAGAGAAATCAAATCAATGTAAGCAAATATAGTTTAAAAAAATATTAACCAAGAAAAAATTTATATCGCATTTACATCATAAAATTTATGCAAAAATTACCGTTAAAATCAGTAAAAAAAAATCTATAAAAAAAGTCTTGCCAATAAAATTTGGTGCAAATTTTAAAATTGAAGCATGCACAGAGAAAACCAAAGCAAACCAAGACCTAATAAAGGAGAAATAAAGTAAATGTTAAATACCAAAGTAGAAAGAAGTATACCAAAAACAAACAATGTCTTGGAACATATGACATCCCAAAATAGATGTTAATAAGAAAAGTTGAGACTATCTTGCAACAAGTTATACAGAGAAAACTGCTCAAAACATCTTCTGAACTAATTCCTATTACAAGAATTACATTCAAGAAGAATGTATATTCTCAATGAGATCACGACAATGATTACGAGCTTTCAATCTATTTACAATGATTGATAATGCTGCATAATAGATTCATTAGGAATCAAGTCAAATACTTCTTTCTCAATGTATGGTATAAGAAAATCATTGAGCCAGTCATCACTCATTCGATTGCGTAATCAATGTTTGATAATCTTCATTGCAAAAAAAAAGATCTCTTAACTGTAGCAGTAGCAACTGATAAAGTTAACGCCAACATAATAAGTCTGTAAACAAGAGAATACACAGAATCATTCTTAGCTTTAACAAGTTGTTTTGCAAAATTGGTAATGCCTCTTAAAAATGAGAAATCATCTCTAGAGTGCATGTCAAGAATATAAGTGGAAAACAGATAATCAAGAGCTACAAGCTCAACTATGGAAAAATCATTAGGATATAAATTTGCAAGAAGAATTAATTTAATCTTATCAAAAGCTGAGAATGAATCACTTAGATTTAGACGAGCTATACAAATAAGCAACTCGGTATTTGCTTCAGAGAAATGGCTATTCAACTTTTAGAACAACTCAACACGATAATGAAGCAAATTTGTTTATTCACCTCTCCTCATTGATCTTCGAGCATTAAAAGATGAGTTCATATTTGAAACATCAATTTCAAAAA
>NW_018216564.1:0-1588 GCF_001263595.1 Phalaenopsis equestris | reverse complement strand
TTTAGTTTTGATTTCATGTTTGCTTTATTTTTTATGCCATCATCAAAGTTATTTTTAGAAGTGATTTCGTAATATTTTTCTAAAATCTTTAAGATAAAAAATTGATTTTTTTCTGCCTGAGCTATTAAAATGTATTGCTACCAAAAAATTAAAGTCTTATTGTTTAAAAATAAAATAAATTTATAATAATCATCGCAATATATTTGAAATATAGCAACTTCACAGCTACTTCTTAAAACAGATGTAGCTGTCCCAAATACTCCCTCATGTAAAATAAGAGGAATTTGTAATTAAATTTTAAATAAAAATTAAACTTAAGTCTGACCTTAGCTCGCTTTGATTAGTCAAAACCTGAATAAACCTTACACCAAACACAGTCTGCCCAATGCCCAGATTTGCTCATTATGTACCAAATTGAATAAATAATCTCTCACAATTACAAACAAAATTATTAACATCAAAAGTCCTTCAAATATATTATAACTAAGGAGTAAACCTTGTCTTGAAGAATGGTAAAGGATGGTTCAAAACCTTTTAAACTCAGTTGACTCACCATGTATAACGAGGGAGCAAATAACGATGTCTTAGGAGAAGATGAATTCCTTACACTAAGCTCACAAAGAGGTGGGCATCAATGTAACCAATGGCATGTTAAATAAGAGAGGAGTATGCGGTGTGAGTGACAAGATTAGACATTGATGGATCAGCAACAATTTGCGAAAGAGAAGTGGAGTTTATGATGGGAGTGTTTGAGGGCAAGCATCATTGGACCCATGATGACATGTGACAGAAAATAGTAGTTCATGAAAAAGGTGTCAGGGACTAACATAGAAAAACCAACAAATCTATGCAAAAGAGAAGAGAAACGTATGGTGAGAGTGTTCGAGGTAGGCATTAATAGTTCAACAATAACATACAATGAAGAAGATTTGCTCTTAGCAAGTGTGAATGGAGTAGGCATTGATAGATTGATGGCAACATGTAATGAAGAAAAGGCGTTTAGAACAATCCATAATCCCAATCGAACCTTGGTGCAAACCACCAATCAAAGGTTCAAACCAATTTCAAAGACCTTTAACTTAAATAAATAGTTATTAAATAAAACAAAATATCTCTTGTTGTTGGTAATTTCAATGAAAAAAATTTCAGGCATATTCTATTAGAAAATAAATAGTGGGGAAATTTTCCAAGATACATGAATTATAAGGGTATTAAAGTCATATTTCCAAATTAAATTTGAATTTTACTTTAAACTTTTTTCCAAACAACCCTAAATTTGTATAGCAAGAATTTGGATAATATCCAATTATTATGATAATGAAAAGTATTTAAGAAAAACTTAATCACTCTACCTTAATTTAAATGCTTAAAATCGCTTTTTTTAATTATAATCATTTTAAAACAAACTAAATCCAATAATTATTGAAATAAAGTCAATGATTAATATTTAAGATTTTTTGGCAATTATATGACATTTTTTATAAAATTAAGTCACATTTTGAGCTATTAAGTTATGGTTCCCGTTATTGTTCATCAATAAATAATGTGTGTGGAATATAGGTTTGTCTCATCTTAATTGTTTTTTTTT
>NW_018216563.1:0-1587 GCF_001263595.1 Phalaenopsis equestris | reverse complement strand
ACACACACACACACACACACACATAGATATTAATATGAAATTTTAGGATGAAAAAAATCATGGGGCTAGCTTTGTTAGAATAATCTACTATATATTTGAATTTACACAATTGATGTAGAGCTAACATAGGAGATATTTGAATGAATATTGTGTACTTCATCACAAATGAAGGGGTAAGTAAACAAAATGCTTCCCTTAAAAGTATTTTAATTTTTTTAGTGTATGGATAAGTGATTAATACATAGTCATTATTTATTGTGATTTGAGTCATAAATATCATGTTTGTTGTCAATGTAGTTTAGTTACTGTTAAGGAAATAGCTCGATGTTCAACATCTTTGAGAAAATGGGTATAAAATGTTATCTTTTAGAGTTTCATTAGTTTACATTGGAACTAAGAAAAGTAACATATGCACAATTAGATGCTTGACTATTGATATTGCTTTCTAAATTAGCATTTGATATGGCATGAATATATAACAGGAATGCTTTACAAATGTGGAGTTGATGAGTAATTTTTTTTGTAAAGATAACACAAAAGGCATTTGGGAGCATGAATTGAACACTTATTATTATTTTTTTATTTTAAGCTAGACACATATTGTTTTAATAGTTATAAATCTCATAAATTTTTCTTTTTTAAACAATGTTGATTCTATTGATGCCCTCTCTCATATTATCCCATTACAACTTCCTCATTGTTGGTCTCAAATATGCCTTCTCTACTAATATTTAGCCACAACATCCTTGTTGTCGGTCTCATTGATGTTTTCCTTAGTGACACTGAAAATAAATCACTAGCCATGGGTTCCATGAATGTTTTATCTACTAAGGAATCATTTTAAATTTCCCAACTTCTCTCTCTTCCTTAGAAAACTTTAGCCACAATAACAAGTTATATTCACTGAGCTCCTATCATAACCTTAATGTTGCTTTTTCATCAAAGATTTCACAATTTCAGAGATAAAAACAACCTCTTAAGTCAAGGTTGAGCCATAATTGTGTTATCAAGCTCAAGATATGCTCAAAGAGAGTTTGATCCAACTAATTATACAAGTCAAGCCTGAGTTAACCAAAACATGAATTTGAATCAACTTTATTATAACTCTAATATAGATAAGTTAGCTTTTAACATGCAGTTGATGAGGTGATGAGGTAGATGGTAGTGTTAAATGTAAGAGTTAAAAATTAAAGAGGAATATGTGCACATTAAAAGAAGTGAGGCCCATAATAATAATATGTAAATGATGATGAAGCTGAACAAACACATAATTTTCAGGTGAATGGAATGGAGCTATAATGTGGTAAATTCTAATTATTGATAGAAATTTACTCAATTAGAAGTATTCTTGACCATTTTTATTATAAAGAGAGATAATATGAATTTCAAATAAATTTTTAATAGATGAGTTAAAATGAATAAATAAATCATAGAAATGTGTTTTTCATATAAGATAAATTATAAATAGCATGTAAAATGATCAATAAAATCAACATAATATTGCTACAATTAATTAAAGTGATTATAAGTCTTTTAAAAACATGAAAAGATGAAGCTAAAGGGATATGTGCTTGAAATAGAGAGACC
>NW_018216562.1:0-1587 GCF_001263595.1 Phalaenopsis equestris | reverse complement strand
TAGACATTATTGTGATATTATCATCTACCATTTTAGCAATATTGAACACTGCTAGACCTATCGTGTATATCTTGCACTCCGAGAAAATATCAATAACAAGTTTCATCAAGTATGACTCAGGAGCTCGGACATTCACGGGCTGAAGGTAGTTCCAGAGGTCACAGTTCCTCAAGTTTTGGTATAGGTTGATAATTAATGGTAATCTTCTCGAGACACAGTCTTCATAGCAGTATTGAGATTCATTGTCAGGTTACTTTTTGTATGCAATATTTAGCCACATCGGCTCCATTCCCTTGTAGGACTAGTACTGATCCACGCGATAGGGAAAACTAATAAGAGCCATGAAATTCCCCTAGTCCTATGATCTTGATTTCTTTTTTGAACATTATGGTACACAAGTTTAGTAACATTATTGTATCGAAAGGCCTCTCAAAATCATGTTAATCGATGTGTCATGGGATACCGTCTCCTTCTTCATAGATATTGAATATGCTAATGCTAGGGGAATAACTGGATGACATGTATTATACACCTAACACCTAAACTTTAATTTTTATAAACAAACCACACATCTCTTATGTATTACTTATGTATAAACCACAAAATTCTTATGCAATACATATCTAACATCTAAGTTTCAAATTCTACTTATAAATCACAAAATTTTGATGCATTGCATATCCTCCACCAAAACTTTTATTCCTTTTATACATATAAACCATTCAAATCATATATATTACATATCAAATTGCTTCAATTTTACATAAATTTACCTGCTTTTTATCATGCACTTTACATACTATTTTATTTTATTTATCATGATCTCATGCTTATGAAAGCTTCTTTGTGCTAGCCTGAAGGTTATAGGTGTCAAACATGTAAAACCAAGTTAAAAGGAGAAAAATAGCGCTATTTAATGTTGTCGTGCCTAATATGGGCATGACCACGACTGATTTGGTGTGCCCATGCTAGTTTCGGGCATGACCACTCCAGTTTAGATTTTGACCACACTGGTTTCTAGCATAACAATGCCACGGAAAAATAAGAATCAGATTACGAGTAATTTCATGCCTAGTTTTGATCTATTTATAGAATTTTGGAATATTTTAATGTATTTTTTGGACTTATTGAGTCATTTAAGAGATTGCAAAATTTATTTGGACTCATGATATGTAAACCAATTATAAATTCATGTTTATTACATGAGCAAGTTTTTTTCGACCTCTTGGCATCTTAGAGGTTTGGAAAAAAGGGAGATCAACACCAGAGAAGGCTTAGATGGTGCTAGATGTATAGTTGTCTAGACAAATTGAGTGCACGCTTGAGGGTTCACATACTCCTTTGGTGGGAACCTAAAGAGAGGTTTTTTTTAAAAATATGTAAGTTTTGATAGCTTTGTCTGAGAGGGAGACTTGTTGTTATCAATGAAAGATTTAGTTCATGTAAGTCTTTAATATTTTCATTGCTAACAATGTATCCCTACATAGTTTTTCTCAAAATAGTTTTCTGTGTAATGCATGGTTAAATTCTTCTTCATGTATCTATGATGTAGGGGCAATGGGTTTATCTTGTGTTTTTTGTAATTTT
>NW_018216561.1:0-1587 GCF_001263595.1 Phalaenopsis equestris | reverse complement strand
AAGGTCAAACAGATTCCAAATTTGACAAACATATAGTCGAGTCAAGCATCTTGGCGAAACAAGTTCAATGAGGTCAAGATCGCTCAATTCTAACATCATTAAGACACTAATTGTTTACTTCACGTAGATTGCCCAGCTCGAGCGTTAAACAAAGCAAGCCTACCACCACAGTTAGTCGATTTCTTTTGAAGCTCATGTTATAAAACAATGACTTGAACAAGATGTTCACAAAGCTACTAGTGCCAGTGATGATGATACCAATATGACAATTGTTGATCAAAGCAGTGACGACAATTGCATCATTGTAAGGATTACCCTTAGAGGATAGATCTTCACTGGTGAAGGTTATGAGAGAAAGTTGCTACATTTGGGAGCAAGGTTGGCTACAAATAATTCTATCGACGAAAGCCTCTTTATGTTGGCTCGGCTGAATGAGTCTCCACCTCATCCAAAAATGGCAACGACTATGTCAACGATGTAAATTGTGTGGACTTGGACTGACTCATCTGATATTTCTTCTATTATAGCTTTCCCCTATCACTAGAATGTTACTCTTGGAGCCACAAACTACTAATCTTTTTGGCCTTGATCGGTTATCTCATCAGGCCTCAAAGGTATCAGAATTCCTCCATTTTATGATCATTGGTTCCGATGATAGGCATAATACTTATTATGGCTCCGGAGGTAACCTCTCATTTTAATCAAGGGTGCCCTCTTATGACAACCTAAATTTAAATGGTCTCCACTATCTCAAAAATCTAAACACTCAATAGAGTTGTCTTAAGTACTTATGGATAGGCGGCAGACACTCATTACATCGAGCCGACCGCTAGTCGGGATGTGAGGCTTGACTCCCTTATTTGTATGTTTTGTCAATAGCTTTGTGGTATCAGAGCGACTGAGTGTCTTCAAAGCTAGGGTGCGTAGAAAGATGTGAATCATGCTCTAGTCTCCATCCCTCACCTTGAGGGCCTGAAATGTCCGTGAATCACAACCAAGGAATAAAGTGAAAGTTCGGAGAGTGTGGAAAAGAGAGAGAAATAGATAGAGGAGTGAACAATAATGAATAATAATACATTGTGTTTTATTCATGAAATAATCTTCCTACTTATAGGGGTGAGTGTACACTATGACGATGTTATATTTTTGTCATGCTAAAAAGGGGACAATAAAATGCATTCTTGGTATTTTACACGTATGAGTCAGTTGTTTCGATTCTCTCTAGCTCGATCGATTGCACTTGATTGGCTTTAGGTTGACAGGATCAATTCAGTTGACTAGGCTTGGTCAACATTGTTGATCGGCTGATCTAATTTGTTTGTCAACATTTGATATGAGGTGTGGAGACTTCAGGATGCCCCCAATACGATTGGAGATGACGAGGAAATGTGTTTTCCCTCGATCTAACTTCTTCGTGGTGGTCATCTTGAACATCTCTTTTTCTCATGTCCGACTGAACGGTTTTGACTCAGAACATTTGATCTTCTTTCATTGCACGGTTGGCTTTGGCCTTTCTAGCTTTTTCTCGGACGACTGCACTCAATTAGATAAGTATGCCTCCTATTCGCCCTCCCTCATCTTACTCCT